>NW_027590111.1:120000-272500 GCF_964213995.1 Mustelus asterias
ACACACAGTGACACACACTGACCCACACACACTCAGTGATACACACTGAACCATACACACACACAGTGATGCACACTGACACACACACACTCACACACACAGTGATACACACTGACACACACACACTCAGTGACACACACACAGTGATACACACAGACACACAGTGACACACACTGACCCACACACACACAGTGATACACACTGACCCACACACACACAGTGATGCACACTGACACACACACTCACACACACAGTGACACACACTGACACACACATCGACACTGACCCTCACACACACTGATACACACACACACACAGTGACACACACTGACACACACACACACTGACAAAAACACACAGTGATACACACTGACACACACTCACACACACACAGTGACACACACTGACATGCACACACACAGTGAGACACACACACAGTGATACACACTGACACACACACACAGTGAGACACACTGACACACACACACACAGTGAGACACACTGACACACACACACAGTGAGACACACTGATACACACGCACAGTGATACACACTGACACACACTCACACACACAGTGACACACACTGACACACACACACACAGTGATACACACTGACCCACACACACACAGTGACACACACTGACATGCACACACACAGTGAAACACACTGACCCACACACAGGGTGATACACACTGACACACACACACACAGCGATACACACTGACACACACACACACACACACACACAGCGATACACACTGACACACACACACACACACACACACAGTGATACACACTGACACACACACACACAGTGATACACACTGACACACACACAGTGACACACACTGACCCACAAACACAGTGATACACACTGACACACACACACACGCAGTGATACACACTGACACACACACACACAGTGATACACACTGACACACACACACAGTGACACACACTGACACACACACACACACACACACACACAGTGACACTGTCCCTCACACACGCAGTGATTATCACTGACACACACACACAGTGATACACACTGACACACACACATACACAGTGATACACACTGACACACACACACAGTGACACACACTGACACACACAGTGATACGCACTGGCACACACACACACAGTGATACACACTGACACACACACAGTGATACACACTGACACACACACAGTGACACACACTAACCCCCCCCCCACACACACACACACACACAGTGATACACACTGACACACACACAGTGAAACACACTGACCCACACACAGGGTGATACACACTGACACACACACACACAGCGATACACACTGACACACACACACACACACACACACAGCGATACACACTGACACACACACACACAGTGATACACACTGACACACACACACACAGTGATACACACTGACACACACACAGTGACACACACTGACCCACACACACAGTGATACACACTGACACACACACACACACAGTGATACACACTGACACACACACACAGTGACACACACTGACACACACACAGTGATACACACTGACACACACACTCACACAGTGACAATGTCCTTCACACACGCAGTGATACACACTGACACACACACACAGTGATACACACTGACCCACACACACACACACACAGTGATACACACTGACACACACACACAGTGATACAAACTGTCACACACACTGATACGCACTGGCACACACACACACAGTGATACACATTGACACACACACAGTGATACACATTGACACACACACAGTGATAAACATTGACACATACACACACAGTGATACACACTGACACACACACAGTGATACACATTGACACATACACACATACGCACAGTGATACACAATGACACACACACAGTGATACACACTGACACACACACACACAGTGATACACACTGACACACACAGTGATACGCACTGACACACACACACACAGTGATACACACTGACACACACACACAGTGACACACACTGACACACACACAGTGATACACACTGACACACACACACACACACACACAGTGACACTGTCCCTCACACACGCAGTGATACACACTGACACACACACACGCAGTAATACACACTGACCCACACACACACACAGTGATACACACTGACCCACACACACAGTGATACAAACTGACACACACACACAGTGATACACACTGACACACACAGTGATACGCACTGACACACACACAGTGATACACACTGACACACAAACACAGTGACACACCCTGACACACACACAGTGATACACACTGACACACACACACACACACACACAGTGACACTGTCCCTCAGACACGCAGTGATACACACTGACACACACACACAGTGATACACACTGACCCACACACACACACAGTGATACACACTGACACACACACACAGTGATACACACTGACACACACAGTGACACACACTGACCCACACACACTCAGTGATACACACTGAACCATACACACACACAGTGATGCACACTGACACACACACACTCACACACACAGTGATACACACTGACACACACACACTCAGTGACACACACACAGTGATACACACAGACACACAGTGACACACACTGACCCACACACACACAGTGATACACACTGACCCACACACACACAGTGATGCACACTGACACACACACTCACACACACAGTGACACACACTGACACACACATCGACACTGACCCTCACACACACTGATACACACACACACACAGTGACACACACTGACACACACACACACTGACAAAAACACACAGTGATACACACTGACACACACTCACACACACACAGTGACACACACTGACATGCACACACACAGTGAGACACACACACAGTGATACACACTGACACACACACACAGTGAGACACACTGACACACACACACACAGTGAGACACACTGACACACACACACAGTGAGACACACTGATACACACACACAGTGATACACACTGACACACACTCACACACACAGTGACACACACTGACACACACACACACAGTGATACACACTGACCCACACACACACAGTGACACACACTGACATGCACACACACAGTGAGACACACTGACACACACACACAGTGATACACACTGACACACACACACAGTGATACACACTGACACACACACACAGTGACACACACTAATACACACACACAGTGATACACACTGACACACACACACACAGTGAGACACACTGACACGCACACACACAGTGATACACACTGACACACACACACAGTGATACACACTGACACACACACAGTGACACACACTGATACACACACACAGTGATACACACTGACACACACACAGTGACACACACTGATACACGCACACAGTGAGACACACTGACACACACACAAGGTGATACACACTGACACACACACAGTGATACACACTGACACACACACATACACAGTGATACACACTGACACACACACACAGTGACACACACTGACACACACAGTGATACGCACTGGCACACACACACACACAGTGATACACACTGACACACACACAGTGATACACACTGACACACACACAGTGACACACACTAACCCACACATACACACACACACACAGTGATACACACTGACACACACACAGTGAAACACACTGACCCACACACAGGGTGATACACACTGACACACACACACACATCGATACACACTGACACACACACACACACAGCGATACACACTGACACACACACACACACACAGTGATTCACACTGACACACACACACAGTGATACACACTGACACACACACAGTGACACACACTGACCCACACACACAGTGAGACACACTGACACACACACACACAGTGATACACACTGACACACACACACAGTGACACACACTGACACACACTCAGTGATACACACTGACACACACACACACACACACACACACAGTGACAATGTCCCTCACACACGCAGTGATACACACTGACACACACACACAGTGATACACACTGACCCACACACACACACACAGTGAAACACACTGACACACACACACAGTGATACACACTGTCACACACACTGATACGCACTGGCACACACACACACACACACAGTGATACACATTGACACACACACAGTGATACACATTGACACATACACACACAGTGATACACACTGACAAACCCACAGTGATACACATTGACACATACACACATACGCACAGTGATACACACTGACACACACACAGTGATACACACTGACACACACACACAGTGATACACACTGACACACACAGTGATACGCACTGACACACACACACACACACAGTGATACACACTGACACACACTGACACAGTGACACACACTGACACACACACAGTGATACACACTGACACACACAGTGATACGCACTGACACACACACACACACAGTGATACACACTGACACACACACACACACACACACACAGTGACACTGTCCCTCACACACGCAGTGATACACACTGACACACACACACAGTGATACACACTAACCCACACACACACAGTGATACACACTGACACACACACACAGTGATACACACTGACACACACAGTGACACACACTGACCCACACACACTCAGTGATACACACTGAACCATACACACACACAGTGATGCACACTGACACACACACACTCACACACACAGTGATACACACTGACACACACACACAGTGATACACACTGACACACACACACACACTCAGTGACACATACACAGTGATACACACAGACACACAGTGACACACACTGACCCACACACACACAGTGATACACACTGACCCACACACACACACAGTGATGCACACTGACACACACACTCACACACACAGTGACACACACTGACACACACATCGACACTGACCCTCACACACACACAGTGACACACACTGACACACACACACACTGACAAAAACACACAGTGATACACACTGACACACACTCACACACACAGCGACACACACTGACATGCACTCACACAGTGATACACACACACAGTGATACACACTGACACACACACACAGTGAGACACACTGACACACACACACAGTGAGACACACTGACACACACACACAGTGAGACACACTGATACACACACACAGTGTTACACACTGACACACACTCACACACACAGTGACACACACTGACACACACACACAGTGATACACACTGACCCACACACACACAGTGACACACACTGACATGCACACACACAGTGAGACACACTGACACACACACACAGTGAGACACACTAACACACACACACAGTGATACACACTGACACACACACACAGTGATACACACTGACACACACACAGTGATACACACTGACACACACACACAGTGACACACACTAATACACACACACAGTGATACACACTGACACACACACACACAGTGAGACACACTGACACACACACAGTGACACACACTGATACACACACACAGTGATACACACTGACAAACACACAGTGACACACACTGATACACGCACACAGTGAGACACACTGACACACACACACGGTGATACACACTGACACACACACAGTGACACACACTGATACACGCACACAGTGAGATACACTGACACACACACAGTGACACACACTGATACACACACACAGTGATACACACTGACACACACACACAGTGATACACACTGACACACACACACAGTGATACACACTGACACACACACACAGTG
Source organism: Mustelus asterias (assembly GCF_964213995.1). Taxonomy (NCBI): domain Eukaryota; kingdom Metazoa; phylum Chordata; class Chondrichthyes; order Carcharhiniformes; family Triakidae; genus Mustelus; species Mustelus asterias. The sequence continues at coordinate 125,760 of NW_027590111.1, forward strand.
ACACACACTAATACACACACACAGTGATACACACTGACACTCACACACACAGTGACACACACTGACACGCACACACACAGTGAGACACACTGACACACACACAGTGATACAGACTGACACACAGTGTTACACACTGACCCACACACACTCAGTGATACACACTGAACCATACACACACACAGTGATGCACACTGACACACACACTCACACACACAGTGATACACACTGACACACACACACAGTGATACACACTGACACACACACACTCAGTGACACACACACAGTGATACACACTGAGACACACGCACACAGTGAGACACACTGACACACACACACAGTGATACACACTGACACACACACAGTGACACACACTGATACACGCACACAGTGAGACACACTGTCACACACACAGTGACACACACTGATACACACACACAGTGATACACACTGACACACAGTGTTACACACTGACCCACACACACTCAGTGATACACACTGAACCTTACACACACACAGTGATGCACACTGACACACACAGTGATGCACACTGACACACACACTCACACACACAGTGATACACACTGACACACACAGTGATGCACACTGACACACACACACACACAGTGATACACACTGACACACACACACAGTGATGCACACTGACACACACACACTCAGTGACACACACACAGTGATACACACTGAGACACACACACACAGTGATACACACAGACACACAGTGACACACACTGACCCACACACACACAGTGATACACACTGACCCACACACACACACACAGTGATGCACACTGACACACACACTCACACACACAGTGTCACACACTGACACACACATCGACACTGACCCTCACACACACTGATACAGACACACACTGACAAAAACACACAGTGATACACACTGACACACACTCACACACACAGTGACACACACTGACACACACACACACAGTGAGACACACTGACACACACACACAGTGACACACACTGACCCATACACACAGTGATACACACTGACCCACACACACACACACACACAGTGAGACACACTGATACACACACAGTGATACACACTCACACACACTCACACACACACAGTGACACACACACAGTGACACACACTGACCCACACACACAGTGATACACACTGACACACACTCACACACACAGTGACACACACTGACACGCACACACACAGTGAGACACACTGACACACACACAGTGACACACACTGATACACGCACACACAGTGATACACACTGACACACACACACAGTGAGACGCACACACAGTGGCACACACTGACACGCACACACACAGTGAGACACACTGACACACACACAGTGACACACACTGACACACACACACAGTGATACACACTGACACACACACAGTGACACACACTGACACACACACACAGTGAGACACACACAGTGGCACACACTGACATACACACAGTGACACACACTGACTCACACACACACACAGTGATACACACTGACACACACAGTGACACACACTGACTCACACAGTGACACACACATGGACACTGACCCACACACACTCACACACAGTGACACACACTGACTCACACACACACACAGTGATACACACAGTGACACACACACAGTGACACACACATGGACACTGACCCTCACACACTGACACCAGCTTCCTGATTGGTTGAAGTGTTTGTCACTCCCGGATTTGCTCTGGGGGCGGGGCCGTTAGCTGCTGGTGTTCTGATTGGCTGACACGGCTGTCAGTCAGAAAGCTCAGCCTCTGATTGGCTCATCCGCTGTCAGTCAAAGTGCGGAGACCAGTCATTGGTGGACTTGGCTGTCAGGACGTGAGGGGCAATTCTGATTGGCTGATTCGTGCAGTAGTCGATCTCGGCTCTGATTGTCTGAGGCAGTCAGTTAGCAATCCAGTCTCTGATTGGCTGAGGCGGTGATTTAGTGATCTCGCTCTGTGATTGGCTGAGGCGGTGATTTAATGATCCCTCTCTGTGATTGGCTGAGGCGGTGATTTAGTGATCCCGCTCTGTGATTGGCTGAGGCGGTGATTTAATGATCCCTCTCTGTGATTGGCTGAGGCGGTGATTTAGTGATCCCGCTCTGTGATTGGCTGAGGCGGTGATTTAATGATCCCTCTCTGTGATTGGCGGAGGCGGTGATTTAGTGATCCCGCTCTGTGATTGGCTGTCAGTCAGTTTTGTTTCTTCATTAATTGAATAATTGATGTGAGCGGATATTTCACCGCGATCCTGATCTGCCCCCTGAACTTGGATTGAGTCACCGCGTAAATAAATGTGTTTGTGCAGTAATTTACATCCCGCAGCATCCATCCGACATTTTGAAATGTGTATTCAGGAAGAGTGGCGTAAATTAATCCTTTCACTTTCGAATAGATAAAAAATATAACATACACGGCCCAGAGGAGAATGAAAGCCCCGGAAATGCTGAAGAGTAAAATCATTGACTTCCTTCTGCTCTCCATCTCGGGGTCTCTGCGATTCTCTCCCTGACTCTGAGCCCTCAGTCCCTTCCGGACTCGACTGGTCACCAAAATGTGTCTGACTGTCAGAGCGTTAATCACCAGGATTAAACCGAATGGGAGCAATGGGGTTAAAACCCGATCAAACCAGGAAAATCCAACCCAGCCAGGATCAGTGTGATAGCTTGTCTTTGTCACACAGCCCCACTGGACATTGTCCATTATCCCCCCAGGTTCCTGTGTAAAGTACAGGGGGATGTTTCTCACAGAGAGCAGGAGGCCGGTTGTTGCCAGAACCACAGCCGCAGTTTTCCCGGTGCAATATTTAGTTTTCAGTTTCTGGCAGCGAATGGCCACAAATCGATCAAAGGAGAAAGTGAGGGTGAACCAGACTGAACAGTCTGTGGCTGCAGGTAGCAGGACATTGTGAACACGACACACAGAGGTGAGGTCCAGGAAACTCAGCGGGAAATAATAATAATTTATCCTGCTGAGAATGGGTTTAAAGATGATGAAGAGCAGATCCGCCGCTGCCATGGCGACCAGGTAGCGAGTGGTGCAGGTGGAGAGGCCACACTTTCCCCGACTCAGGATCACAATTCCCACTAAATTAACTGTCAGTGAAAAAGGGACAAGAGGCGGGAAATGAGTGAGTGAACATTCCCCATGTGTGAAGCCACAGTAAGGAGAGGATTTCAGCATCAATCCAATGGGGTTCCCGGGGTGGCGGGGTTGTTGGAGGAGTTGTGTTAGAGATTAACATTGCAGATTGGAAAGTAGCCAATGTAACCCCGCTGGTTAAGTAGGGACTGGGGGACAGGAAGCTGTGAATTACACATCTCTCACTTTGATGGAGCAAATCTGAAAATTCTCATCACTCAAATATTTCACACAGATTGCATTTCTCATCTGATGTGTTTTCCAGGATTAATTCAGACTGGACGGGTTTTCCAATGAGACCCAAAGTGGACAGAGATAGAATCTGCAATCCCATCCTGCACCCAATTATCAGAGCCCACCCCGGATTGAACACGTCTCTGGACTGGACAGCTGGTGGAGTTGGAAGTCAATTCAGGATTTTTCTATTCAACTTCCCCTCTCCAGATTTCCTCCCCATTCTGACTCTCCCCCACAGCTTTTCTGCTTCTAATTTACAGATTATATCCTCTGTCCGTCTCTTTTTTCTTGTCTTCTCTCCCTCTCTCTTTGCCTGCTCCTTTGCTTCCCTATCTATCTCTTCCTAATCTCTTCTCTCCGACCATTATTCCCTCTATCTGGATTTCTCTCTTATCCAGTGCGTTTCCATTCTTCATTCACATTATAACTTTACCCCATATCTCCCTATCGCTCTCCAGTTGTTCTCTCTCTCCTCCTGTTTCTCCCCATATCTCTCTATCTCACCCCAGTATTGCTCTCCCCATCTCGCTTTCTCCCCATTCCTGTTCACCTCCCTCCAGAATCTCTCCCTCTCCCTTTCCAGCTTTCTTTGTGGGGATTTTAAGCACAGCATGATCCCATGGGCGGCACTGTGACCATATCCAGAGAGGACAAAGTGGGGGTGGGGGGAGACATGTCATTCCCCCAGCCTCGCGCTTGGTGTAATCCTCCACCCAGCTCCATGTGAATTCTGAGTTTGGATACATATCCCCTCAGTGACAGAAAGAGATAAACTCCCCTCTTTAAACTGGGGACAAGCTGTGTCCATTCCTTTGGTAGACTTTGTAAAATGAGCCTCCCAGTAGTTATTTATGAATAAATTAATCGATCTTTTGATTGATTTGTGTAAATAAGGAATCTCAGGGCTCTGACTGAGGCTATTCTCCAGAGACAGGAAGCTGGGCACTGACTCCTAACTGGAGACCCCCAGATAAGGTGGTTCTTCCCACCCCCTCACAGCAATATGACTTGTGGTTATTGGCAGTGTGGCTCAGAAATATTGCATCGCACCTTTCAACACAGTGCACATGAGAGAGAGGGAAAGAAGCAGAGATATGGACAGAAATAGGAAGTTAGAAGGAGGGATGGAGAAAGAGGTGGTGGATGTGGTTGCAAAGACCTGGCTCTAGATAAGAACATCCATCTTTACAATGAGTGAGAGAGATAGGGGCAGGAGGAGAAAAGAGAAGGAGGGAGTGGAGCAGAGACAGAGGGAGGCCCGAGGGGAGTGGAAGGTCAAAGCAGAGGTGGTGATGGAGGGAGAGCATTTGAGAAAGAGAGACAGGATGTGAGAGTCTCCAGTGTGTGGTCACCAGCTGCAGCTCCACTCAAACCCTGTCAGATAGTCTGGGAGGATTTAAAAAGTGCCCTGAAGGAATCAGCAGCCACTTCCCAAACTGAAAGAGGGAGTTGAGCGGCTTCTAGAGACTGAGAGGGGACCGGGGGGTGGGCAGGATGGAGCAGGGCTGGCATTTTAATTCAGGTTTAGAAGATTCTCTCTGTGGATCTCTCTCTCTCTCCATTTCAATGTTTCTGTCTGATTGGAAGAAATGGAGGGAAGGAAAGAGTGAGAGAGAATGAGGAGAACCAAGAATGAGAGGTTACAGAATAATAGAATCATACAGAGCAGAAGAGGCCCTTCAGCCCATCGAGTCTGCACTGTCACATTAGAAATACCTGAAATCCCACCTAACCCCATCTGTCAGCACTTGGCCCAGAGCCCTGAATGTTATGTTGTGCCAAGTGCTCATCCAGATACCTTTTAAAGGATGTGAGGGAACCCACCTCCACCACCCTCCCAGGCAGCGCATTCCAGACCCTCAACACCCTCGAGGGAGAAAAATATTTTCTCACACCCCCTCCGCCAACCTCCTTACCCCCACCGTGAACCTATGTCCCCTCGTGACTGACCCTTCAGATATGGGGAACAGTTGCTCCGTTTCCACTCTGTCCATGGCCCTCATAATCTTGTCTACCTCGATCAGGTCGCCCCTCAGTCTTCTCTGCTAAAACTTCAATAACCCAAGCCCACGCAACCTCTTTTCATAACGTTGATCTTCCATCCAAGGCAGCATCTTGGTGAATCTCCTCTGTACCCCCATCCAGCGCAAACACATCCTTCCTATAATGTGGCGATCAGAACTGCACACAGTACTCCACCTGGGGCCTCACCAAGGATCTAGACAATTAGAACATAAGAAATAGGAGCAGGAGTAGGCCATCTAGCCCCTCGAGCCTGCCCCGCCATTCAATAAGATCATGGCTGATCTGACGTGGATCAGTACCACTTACCCGCCTGATCCCCATAACCCTTAATTCCCTTACCGCTCAGGAATCCATCCATCCGCGCTTTAAACATATTCAGCGAGGTAGCCTCCACCACCTCAGTGGGCAGAGAATTCCAGAGATTCACCACCCTCTGGGAGAAGAAGTTCCTCCTCAACTCTGTCTTAAACCGACCCCCCTTTATTTTGAGGCTGTGTCCTCTAGTTTTAACTTCCTTACTAAGTGGAAAGAATCTCTCCGCCTCCACCCTATCCAGCCCCCGCATTATCTTGTAAGTCTCCATAAGATCCCCCCTCATCCTTCTAAACTCCAACGAGTACAAACCCAATCTCCTCAGCCTCTCCTCATAATCCAAACCCCTCATCTCCGGTATCAACCTGGTGAACCTTCTCTGCACTCCCTCCAATGCCAATATATCCTTCCTCATATAAGGGGACCAATACTGCACACAGTATTCCAGCTGCGGCCTCACCAATGCCCTGTACAGGTGCATCAAGACATCCCTGCTTTTATATTCTATCCCCCTCGCAATATAGGCCAACATCCCATTTGCCTTCTTGATCACCTGTTGTACCTGCAGACTGGGCTTTTGCGTCTCATGCACAAGGACCCCCAGGTCCCTTTGCACGGTAGCATGTTTTAATTTGTTTCCATTGAGATAGTAATCCCATTTGTTATTATTTCCTCCAAAGTGTATAACCTCGCATTTCTCAACGTTATACTCCATTTGCCATATCCTCGCCCACTCACTCAGCCTGTCCAAATCTCTCTGCAGATCTTCTCCGTCCTCCACACGATTCACTTTTCCACTTATCTTTGTGTCGTCTGCAAACTTCGTTACCCTACACTCCGTCCCCTCCTCCAGATCATCTATATAAATGGTAAACAGTTGCGGCCCGAGTACCGATCCCTGCGGCACGCCACTAGTTACCTTCCTCCAACCAGAAAAACACCCATTTGTTCCGACTCTTTGCTTTTGTAATTCCAACATTTTGTAATTGCTCTTTGCAATTCCGACATTACTTCCCTGCTTTTGTCATCTGTGCCTCGAATGATAAAGGCAAGTGTCCCATATGCAATTTTCACCTCCCTACTAACATGCCCTTCTGCTTTCAATGATCTGTGGTCAAATACGCCAAGGTCACATTCTACCATAGATCTTCCTATAGTCCGAACATTCATTGAGGACTTCCTTGTCAAATTACTCCTTCCAAAGGGTATCAGCTCACACTTTTCATGGTTACATTCCATTAAACGGTGTAAAACACACTCCACACTGCGAACTGCACCTTGTGCGATCTTGCTGCAGAACTTGCTTTAAAGGTTGTCTCAGTGTTAAGAGAGAGTTTCATCTTTCCAGGGAAGTGAAGGGAATTCTCCTGACTTGGGACAATGCACACACACAGAGTGGAAGGTGTGTGGGGATTTGTGTTGGGTGATTTGGGGGAGGGGCTCACAGCAGGTGTGCGAATGGACGCAGGGGAAGGTCTGTGTCTCATTTGATTAGTTTCACAGTGCGGCTGCTGTGGGATCTTGCTGTGCATGCACACTCCTGGGCCTTTTGCCTGCCTTGTAACAATGATCATCCTCTTTGAAAATAGCTCACTGACTGCAAAGAAGGCTCCAAGGCCTTGAATATAAAAAAGCTTCAACTTGAACATTGGGACTGAGGGAGTTCATGATCACTTTCTGCAGAGGACTGAGGGGACATTCAGCCAATATCACATTGCTGCCTGTGGGATCTTACTGTGCGACCAATATTCCAGCCTCAGTTTGTACATTTGAACAAGAAACACACACACACAGAAAACAATTATCATAAACTCTGAACTGAATTTTGAAACTGACTCTGTGCTTTGGATCTTCCTGTGCACAAGTTGCATCAGAAATCTCTAAATTAACAGCAGTGAGGTCAGATTAACAATTAATCTCATCACTGTAAATAATTCTTGATGGCCTGGAATGAAAGTTCTTTAACTAGAAGCGGGTGTAATTGTGGAATAAAAAATGTGTGTGAGGCAGAGAGATAAATGTGAGGGTGAAATGAAGTGCACAGGGTTCTATTTGAATACAGTTTGCTGTGGCGGTGATTGTCGGAGCTCTCGCTCTATGTCTGGTGTTGGGAAGCTGAGTTTGTGAAGTGTGGTCCCTTTAAAAGCTGGTTTTGTCTCCCTTTAAAGTTGGACTTATGTCAATGCTTGGAGGCTTCAAATGCAGGTACAGACAGAGTACACAGACTGCAAGATTTGCAGCAAAGACCAAGTATTAGCGTCACCATGGCAACAGGCTTTGCAGGTTTTTGAATTTTGAGTTCAGCCTATCAGTTCAAAGAAGACACTCAGCTATCAGGAAGCTATCAAATGTTAATTTATTGCTGTTGACAAGATCAGATCAATCCTGGTGCAGGAAAATTCAGAGGTCATCACAGTATAAAAACAGGGGATCAACTGCCTGCCTGCAGTTCAACTGAAGGACTGCCACCTCTCAAAGCCCAGAGAGGGAAAGAGCAGCTCTCTCCAGCTTTGATTATCACTGAATAGACCTCTCCATCTATCGATCTGAATCAGAAGTAACTCGCAAGCAGCGGAATAGAGAGACGAACTCCAAAGGTTTTCCTAAATTATGTTCTTTTTTTTTCTGTTAGTGAATGTCCTTGTGTTTATTTGAACTGCATTCCAGTAGAATCTTACTTTAATCACAATGCTACTTCTTTATCTAAAGTTCCCTGCTGGTTAAATACATAAATTGTTAATTGTTCACTTAAATTGAGTGTCAGATATTTCTGTTGATTAACCACTAAATGTTAATGAAGAACAGTTCACACCTTCCCACACACCTTTCACACATCACAAAGCAAGGTGTTCCTCTTTGGGGAATTTGGCGTGGCTTGTTAAAAGGGCATCAACCTCTGTCTCATGTCACTGTCTCTCTATCTGTGTCTCTGTATTTCCATTATATGGCTTGTGAGAGAGAGGGAGTGAGAGAGTTGGGGCACAGGCTGAGGAAAGGCTGATGTTACAGAATGTGGGAGTGAGAGAGAAACGGGAGGATCAGGTTAAACAGGGGGAGAGATAGCTGAACATTGTGGAGTTGGGGTGGAGGGAAAATGTCACAGGATTCGGGGGTAGAGGGTTTCCTGAGAGCAGTAACTGCTGATGTCCCTGTCACATCTTTCCAGAAAGCGTGATGTTCAAACACTCCAGTCCTGAGACATTTTTTTTTGAAATGTATCCTGAGGGAATGAACAGTTTCTTCCCAGTTGAGGTTTGACCCACTTGCCGACTGGGCTGGGCGGTGTGGAAACATTGCTGCGCATGGAATCCTGCTGTGCATCAATGACCTGCAGCATATACAGAACTGCAAATTGTAACCACACAACTTAAAAGGGAAATTTGGGAGGGTGGAGGGGCTAAAAATCAAACCCCTGGCCTTGGTAAAGACTTATGCTCAATCCCTGTGTCCTGTTTGTGTTTTTAGACAGGGTGGTGCGATTTGGAGGATTTATCATTTTTTATGAGGGAGTGGGTAGGGCAGGGGGTTCAATATCTCGGCCTCTGTCATCACAACGTTCCCTCTCTCTCTCCAACCATTTGCTTCAATGTTGCATCTTGTAGTTCATGTAAAATAAAACCCCCTTGTGTTTTGTTTTATTGTTGTGGGGTGTGTGAGGGGTGTGCGGGCGGGACAGAGGGTGGGGAACAGTGGGGTGTGTGAGGGGTGTGCGGATGGGACAGGGGGTGGGGAACAGTGGTTCTCGTTTCCCTCTTGCCCTTTCCCTCCGTGTGTGGGATGTTTTGGGGCTGGAAAGGACAGTTCTGTTTCACTGGGGTGGGGAGAATTCTGTTCTTTGTCCCCAAGGTTTATTGCATCCTCTGGGACTAGGCCTCAATTCAAGTCCTAATCTCAGGGCCCTCAGGATGCCTTTTCATAGAACATAGAAGAACATAGAACATTACAGCGCAGAACAGGCCCTTCGGCCCACGATGTTGCACCGACCAGTTAAAAAAAAACTGTGACCCTCCAACCTAAACCAATTTCTTTTCGTCCATGAACCTATCTACGGATCTCTTAAACGCCCCCAAACTAGGCGCATTTACTACTGATGCTGGCAGGGCATTCCAATCCCTCACCACCCTCTGGGTAAAGAACCTACCCCTGACATCGGTTCTATAACTACCCCCCCTCAATTTAAAGCCATGCCCCCTCGTGCTGGATTTCTCCATCAGAGGAAAAAGGCTATCACTATCCACCCTATCTAAACCTCTAATCATCTTATATGTTTCAATAAGATCCCCTCTTAGCCGCCGCCTTTCCAGCGAAAACAATCCCAAATCCCTCAGCCTCTCCTCATAGAATCTCCCCTCCATACCAGGCAACATCCTGGTAAACCTCCTCTGCACCCTCTCCAAAGCCTCCACATCCTTCCTGTAATGTGGGGACCAGAACTGCACACAGTACTCCAAGTGCGGCCGCACCAGAGTTGTGTACAGTTGCAACATAACGCTACGACTCCTAAATTCAATCCCCCTACCAATAAACGCCAAGACACCATATGCCTTCTTAACAACCTTATCTACTTGATTCCCAACTTTCAGGGATCTATGCACACATACACCTAGATCCCTCTGCTCCTCCACACTATTCAAAGTCCTCCCGTTAGCCCTATACTCAACACATCTGTTATTCCTACCAAAGTGAATTACCTCACACTTCTCCGCATTAAACTCCATCCGCCACCTCTCGGCCCAACTTTGCAACTTTTCCATTCGCTTCATTCCATACAGTTACTGTGTTTAATTTTATGAGTTGAATCGTTTAATAAAACTGCAGCAGCCGCGTCAATTCATTCCACTCAGGATGCAATTGTCGGTTTTCAAACTCTCTCACCCAACGTTCTCATTAGATTGTGTTATCAGTGAGGGAGAGAGAGAAAAAGAGGAAGGTGTAAGAGAGAGTGAGAGAGAGAGAGAGAAGGCCGAGAGGAAGGGAGCGGTGAGAAGATAAAGTGTCGGGGGGAGGGGGTTGGGGGGTGAGGGAGTGTGGGTGGGGGGAGAAAGGATGTGTTTAGGGGGTCCTCCACTGTATCATTCCAGGCGAGCCCCCCAGTCATTGAAACATATAAACTAGAAGCGTGAGTAGGAGCTTGCGCCACCATTCAATTTTATTGTGGCTGATCATCAAATTTAATATCTTGATTCACCCTGACCCCATATCCTTTTATCCCTTTAGCCCCGAGAGCGAGATCTAATTTATTTTTGAAGTCACAGAACGCCTGTGAATTCCACACATTCACCACCCTCTGACTGAAGAAATTTCTCCCCACCTCAGTTCTAAAAAGGTTTTCCCTTATCATCAAACGAAGACAGCGAGTTGTGGACTCCCCCACCATTGGTAACTTTCTTTCTGAATCGACCCGTTCGAATCCTGTTTGAATTTTACAAGTTTCTCTGAGATCCCCTCTCACTATTCTGAATGCATTTGCCTTAACAACATTCGGTGGTAGTGAATTCCACATATTCACCACCCTCTGACTGAATAAATTTCTCCCCACCTCAGCTCCAAAAGGTTTGTCCCTAATCCTAAAACTATGACCCCGAGTTCTCGACTCCCCACCATTGGGAACATTCTTTCTGAATCGACCCTGCCTCATTCTGTTAGAATTTAATAGGTTTCTATGAGGTCCCCTCTCACTCTACAGATTTCTATTGAATATAATCCTAACCAATCTAATCTCTCCTCATATGACAGACCTGCCATCCCAAGAATCAGCCTGGTAAACCGTCGCTGTACTTCCTCTATAGCAAGGACATCCTTCCTCAGATAAGGACACCAAAACTGTACAAAACTCTCCAGGTGTGGCCTCTCCAATCCTTTATAAATTGCAGCAACTCATCCCTATCCCTGAATAGGAATCATCTCGCTATGAAAGCTTACAGACCATTTAGCTCCATTCCTGCCTGCTGTACCTGCCTGGTTCCGTGCAGTGAATGATGCACGAGGAGACCAAGGTTTTGATGAGAATCCACCTCCCTCAATTTACACCCATTCAATAATAACTTGTCTTCCTAATATTCCTACCAGGGTCGATATCCTCACAGTGATCCACATTAAACTGCATCTGCCATGTGTATGACCACACCCTCAGCCTGTCCAAATCACGCTGAATATTCTCTGCACCTTCCTCACAGTTCACCCTCCCACCCAGCTTTGTAACATCTGCAAATTTGGAGATGATGCATTCAGTAACCCTGCTGGAAGACTAAATAAACCACATCCACTGGTTCCCCTCGGTCAACTCTACCGGTTCCACCCTCAAACAATTCCAAGATATTCCAATCATGATTTCCCTTTAGTAAATCCATGCTGCCTTTGTCTGATTATGGCGCTGCCTTCCAAATGCCGAGTTATCAAATCCTTGAAATTTGACTCTTGCAACTTCCCCAGCACCGACGTTAGGCTCACTGGTCTATAGTTCACTGTTTTCTCTCTCCAGTCCTGTCTGAATACCGGGCTTGCATTAGCTACCCTCCAATCTGTAGGAACCAGCCCAGAGTCCAATAAAATAGGAAAATAACCACCATTGGACCTCATATTCCCAGGAAGACTTCCTTAAGTACTCTGGGATGAAGATTATCAGGACCTGGAGATTTATCCACCTTCAATCCCATCATTTTCCCCAAAACCATTTCTCTACAAATTCAAATTTCCTTCAGCTTCTCTCTAAAACTTGTTCCTCTCAGAACTTTTGGCATGTTATTCATGTCTTCCTTTCTGAAGATCGAAGCAATCTTCAATTTAATTCCTCAGCTATTACTTTGTCCCCGTTAGAGTATCTCCCATTTCTGACTGCAAAGGTCCTAGTTTGTCAATCTGTTTCTCTTTACATACCGATAGATATTTTTTGAAGTCAGTTGTCATGTTCCACGTTAGATTACTTTCATACACTATTTTTCTTTCCTTAATCAATCCCTTGTTCCTCCCAAAAGAATGGATTTGTAAACAGTGATTGTGTTACTGAGGGTGAATCTGTGATGATGTGTTTTAGCTTTTCACCAATTCACACCTACAATTGTGTTTTAAATCTGGCTGCTCCCACATTGCAGTGTGATTGTGGGATCTTGCTGTGCAGGATGACCAGCAGCATTTCCGAAATGACACAGGAACATTTTATTTTCCTCAGAAACCCTCTAACCCTCCTGCTGCTGACCTTATTCTACACACCTTGGACATTGACCCCTCTGCTCAGGGGAAGAAGTTTCTTCTCAACTATCCTATCTTTGTCCCTCATAATTTTGAACACCTCAATGATGTCCGCGCTCCGCCTTCACTGTTCTGTGGAAAGTAACCCCAGCCTAACCAGCCTGTCTTCACTGCAGAAACACTGCTGCCCAGGCAACATCCTGGTGAATCTCCTTTGCGTTCCTTCCAGAGCAATCACATCCTCCGTCTAGTGAGGCCCCCAGAACTCCTCACAGTCCTCGAGCTGAAGACAAATGAGTGTTTCATACATCTCCATCATCACCTCCCTGCTCCTATCTTCGATACATCAGCTAATAAAGACAATTGTCATGTCTGCCTTCTTAAGCAGCTGATCATCAGAAGTTACCCACTGGAATGGAAAACAATAGAAGATTTATGTTCTTTCTTGAGTTTAACCAGAAATTAAATTTTAAAAAATCCAAAGAGCAGTTGTCCAGTCACAACCTCAACATAAAAAAATAAATGAACTAAATTCAGATCATTCTTGACAGATTTCATTGAATAATTTTCACAATTATCAGGAATGATCTGGTCGATGTCCGACACATGGTGTTTCTAGATACCTTCAGTAAGTTAACAGACTTCAGTAATCTCAGAGCAAGTGGAGTTAGAGGACCAGCAGCAGAATGACTAAATGCTGGTTACAAAGACACAACACAGGCAGTGGGAGTTAAAGGGATTTACTCTGATTGCTGGAAGGTGGGAAGTGGTTTTCCACGAGGATCAGCGCTGGGATCACTTTCCTTCACCATTTACATCAACAATATGGAATAGGGAAGCAAAATTATAGTTTCAAAATTTACCAACCAATCCAAACTGAGAATGAGAATGAGCAGAGTGGAAGAATACAACTCAACACAATAACACATAAATAATAAATTATAAACTTGCAAATTGGGTATTGGAATTGGAAATTAATTTCACCACAGCTCAGTGTCAGGTTCTTCATTCTGATCAGAACAATATGTTTCCCAATCACTCTGTAGAAATCAAGTATCTGAATGTTTTCGAGGAGTTCAGGGCTTCAGGTGATCAGATTCACAAATCGCTTTCAGAATCAACACAGTTGAGACAGAACCACAACAACGCAGAAAAAAAAACCATTGGAGTTCATTTATAGATCAATGGAAATGTGAACAATGCACAAAATGTTTGACAATCACTGAATACTGCACGGTTTGTAATTGGTTTGTTTAACTATCAGGAAGTCGCTGAAACCTCTTTCTTTTCAATACAAAGCCGAGGTATGGAGAAATTTCACATCATCCACTGACCACCAAACAAAGCCAAACTCTTCCTGTTTTCAACATATTCCAAAGATAAAAGACTGAGGCAGCTCCACAGAATGGACATCTCACTCACCAAATTAAAATAGGATATATTTAACATTGAAACAACTTACTTCATCGCAATTCTTTTCCAAAACACAATACAATTCTACTTGGACAGATGGTGCCCTATATTAATGGAGACTTCGATCAGATATTCCACTCAGGTGAAAGAACCACAATCAGTACAATTTTACATTGACAAATATACCCTGCAATACTTGTTCACTGGTGTCAGGTATTCAACTTTGGTTAGTGACCCACACTCAAATTTCCATTATATTCTTACTCCCACTGAACATTATTTCAGAGAGATCACCTTCACTGAGGTCCAATCTTACAATAGATAAGATTGAGTAGTTCACTCCTCAATACATTAACTTCATTGAGTAGTGAGCCCGTGAATAACATACAGAGGCTCATTGTCAGTTGATGAAAAGGATTAAAAACACAGAGAGACTTCAAGCCATTTGATTTCAGTAAATTACATCGTTGACCTGGTGTCTTTATAACAGTGACCACGAGATCAGCATGGAGCATTTTCAGTCAGAGTTTAGAATCAGAGAGCCGTTCACACACAGATTTACACAACCTCACTGGTTAGAGTCACTCACCGGGAACACCAATAATGGCGATGATTGGGTAGAATATTTTCTCAGCTATCTGAACTGGATACAGCATCTTCAGTGTGAAGTGATGTGTCCCTTCGAGCTGCTGGCAGTCTCTCTGACTTTAACATCTGACGTTATATATTCCCAAAGCCTTTAATTTATACACTGTAAAGTCACCTTAGGGACATTGTGGCAGAAACCTGGTTTGAAGTTTTTTTTAAATATATGAACAAACAGATTACGACATTGAGTTCAGTGATGGAAAATATTTATTTTTAGTATTGACTTCTTTCCAAACACCGGATTCTGTTGATCACATTTATCAACTAATAACAAGTGGAAAGATGCTGTCCACTCAAACACCATCAGTCCCACCTCTAGATCTCAGATAGTTTCAGTGATATCTGTTACTGGACTGTGACATTTCAGTAATTGAGTCCCAATTGTTACCGTGTCTCTCTGTGTGATCTTTAACTGTGGACATTCTGTGATGTGATTTAAGTAGGTTAGAGTTTAGCATCAATTGCAAAATTCTGCTGATCAATAATTTGGAACTATCTAGTCTGCAAAGAAATTTGTTTTTATCCCGAAATCTACTGCAGCTTCTCAAACTGAGAAAATATTCAGAAGCAATGGGACATCTCAGAAAATTCAGGCCCTGCAGCAGATACAATCACATCACCTCTTAGAGCAGTAAAATAACAGATTTAACTGTGACCAGCAATGCACAGGCTCCAAATGACACTGGACCCACATCTGATACAGTGTTCAGAAACGTGCCCAGATGTGGAAGGAGAGAGATGAGCACGAGAGAGAGGGACGGCTTGTGGGATGGGCTGAATCTAGAAAGGGTGCGAGGCTGGGAAAATGAATGGATAAGAGTGAGAGAGGAAGATTCTGAGCGAGTGAAAGTGAAACAGAGGAAGACAGAAGGATAGATGGGGCGGGAGTGAGGGCGTGATGATGGGGGAAGCAGTTATTGTGAGAGGAATGGTGTTTATAACAGTAACTTAACTGAGAGAGACGTCAGCTCCGCTGGCTATGAGGAGAGGTTGAATAAATCAGGATTGTTTTCACTGGAAAGACGAAGGCTGAGGGGAGACCTGATAGAGGTCTACAAAATTGTGGGAGGCACAGACAGGGTGTATAGTCAGAGGGTTTTCTCCGAGGGTGGAAGATTCAGTTACAAGGAGGCACAGGTTCAAGATGGCAGGATGAAATATTAAGGGAGATGTGCGAGGGATGTTTTCCACACAGAGAGTGTCGGTGCCTGGAATGCGCTGCCAGGGGAGGTGGTGGAATCAGGCACATTAGCAACTTTTAAGAGGCATCTGGATTGATGCATTAATAGGAGGTAAGAGGGATACTGACCGAGTAAGCGCAGCAGGTTTTATTTTAAAATAGGGTACCATGATCAGCACAGGTTTGGAGAGGGTCGAAGGGCCTATTCCTGTGCTGTCCATTTCTTTGCCTTTGTTCCTTGAGCGTCTGCATCAGGAAAGACACAACTGGGGTAAGAGAGAGTGAGACAAATCAGACCACAAGACTGTGCTCCTGCGACAGGCTGACACACAAAGGCTAAAGCGGGATGATCCATTCAATAATGTCATGCAATGTTGGTCTGAGGAATCGAAAGATCTCCGACGTGACTGCTTAGAGTCAGTGGACTGGTCAGTATTTAAAAACTCCACGAACAACCTGAGCGAGTACGCCACTACAGTAACTGACATCATTAGGAAGTGTGTAGGAGACTCTGTGCCCAAGAAGATATTGCGTGTGTTTCCCAACCGGAAACCATGGATGATCAGGGATATCCACTGCTTTCTGAAGTCCAGGTCTGAGGCATTCAAGTTGGACGACCCTGACCTCGACAAGACAGCCAGATATGATCTGCACAGATCCATCAAAGATGCAGAAAAACAGTTTCAGACCAACCTAGTGCCCCATGATAGCCAGGCGGACCCCCACCGACTGTGCCAAGGTCTGCAAGACATAGCAGGCTACAAGATGAAGGTGTGTAAAATCGCTGGCTTCACCAAACCCATTTCTAATCAGTTCAATGCACACTATGTCCGTGTTGAGCATGAGGTCAGCATGAGCATGCCCTCCACCCCAGAAGCCTCGGATGCAGCTGTATCTGAGGTCACAATTGCAGATGTCAGAACAGCCGACTCGAAAGTCAACCCATGGACAGCGACTGGCCCGGATGAGGTACACGGACGAACACTCACACACTGCGCGGATCAGCTGGTGGGGTATTTACAATCATCTTCAGCTTTCTTTACAACAATCTGAGTTCCCTATCTGCTTCAAGAAGACGACCATCATCCCAGTACCAAAGAAAAACCAAGCAGCGTGCCTTAATGGTGACGTTCTGCTGGCTGTGACATCCATCCATCGAAGGGGAAAGGGTCGAGAGCTTCATGTTTTTAGGTGTCCAGATCACTATCAGACATATCCTGGTCCCCCCGTGCCAACAATATAGTTAGGAAAGCCCACCAACGCCTCTACATTCTCAGAAGACTAATAACATTTGGAATGTCAGCTATGATTCTCACCAACGTTTACAGATGAATCATAGAAAGCATTCTTTCAGGCTGTATCACAGCTTAGTATGACTCCTGCTCTGCCCAAGACTGCAAGAAACTACAAAAGGTCATGAATGTAGCACAATCCATCACTCAAACCAGCCACCCATCCATTGACTCTGTCTACACTTCCCGCTGCCTCGTCAAAGCAGCCACCATAATTCAGGACCCCACGCACCCCGGACATTCTCTCTTCCACCTTCTTCATCAGGAAAAATATACAAAAGTCTGATCTCACGTACCAACCGACACAAGAACAGCTTCTTCCCTGCTGCCATCAGACTTTTGAATGGACTTAACTTGCATCAAGTTGATCTTTCTAGTCACCCTAGCTATGACTGTAACAGTACATTCTGCACTCTTACGTTTCCTTAGAACATAGAACATAGAAAAGCTGCAGCACAAACAGGCCCTTCGGCCCACAAGTTGCGCCGAACAATTTCCTTACCTTCTAGGCTCATCTATAACCCCCTATCTTACTAACCTCCATGAACCTATTCAAAAGTATCTTCAAAGACTCAATCGATTCCGCTTCCACCACCACTACCAGCAGCCGATCCCACGCACCCACCACCCTCTGAGTGAAAAACTTACCCCTAACATCTCTGACGCAAATCTTTGTCTCGTCACTGGACGCAGGTGAGGTCCCAGAGGATTGGAGGATAGCCAATGTGGTCCCGTTATTTAAGAAGGGTAGGAAGGATAACCCGGGTAATTATAGGCCGGTGAGCTTGACGTCCATGGTGGGGAAGTTGTTGGAGAAGATTCTTAGAGATAGGATGTATGCGCATTTAGAAATGAATAAACGCATTCACGATAGTCAGCATGGTTTTGTGAGAGGGAGGTCATGCCTCACGAACCTGGTGGTGTTTTTTGAAGAAGTGACCAAAATGGTTGACGAAGGAAGGGCCGTGGATGTTGTCTATATGGACTTCAGTAAAGCGTTTGACAAAGTCCCTCATGGTAGACGAGTGAAAAACGTTGGATCTCATGGGATAAAGGGGGAGGTGGCTAGATGGGTGGAGAACTGGCTTGTTCACAGAAGACAGAGGGTGGTCGTGGAAGGGTCTTTTTCAGGCTGGAGGCCTGTGACTAGTGGTGTACCGCAGGGCTCTGTATTGGGACCTCTGCTGTTTGTGATTTATATAAATGATCTGGAAGAAGGAGTAACTGGGGTGATCAGTAAGTTTGCGGACGACACAAAACTGGCAGGACTCGCAGATAGTGAGGAACATTGTCAGAGGCTACAGAAGGATATAGATAGGCTGGAAATTTGGGCAAGGAAATGGCAGATGGAGTTCAATCCTGATTAATGCGAAGTGATGCATTTTGGTGGGAATAATGTAGGGAGGAGCTACACGATAAATGGAAGAACCATAAAGGGTGTAGAGACGCAGAGGGACCTGGGTGTGCAAGTCCACAGATCTTTGAAGGTGACGTCACAGGTGGAGAAGGTGGTGAAGAAGGCATATGGCATGCTTGCCTTCATAGGACGGGGCATAGAGTGTAAAAGTTGGGGTCTGATGTTGCAGATGTATAGAACGCTGGTTCGGCCGCATTTGGAATACTGCGTCCAGTTCTGGTCGCCACACTACCAGAAGGACGTGGAGGCTTTGGAGAAAGTACAGAGGAGGTTTACCAGGATGTTGCCTGGTATGGAGGGGCTTGGTTATGAGGAGAGATTGGGGAAACTGGGGTTGTTCTCCTTGGAAAGACGGAGGATGAGGGGAGACTTAATAGAGGTGTATAAAATTATGAAAGGCATAGATAGGGTGAACGGTGGGAAGTTTTTCCCCGGGTCGGTGGTGACGTTCACGAGGGGTCATAGGTTCAAGGTGAAGGGGGGGAGGTTTAACACAGATATCAGAAGGACATATTTTACACAGAGGGTCGTGGGGGCCTGAAATGTGTTGCCGGGCAAGGTGGTGGAGGCGGACACACTGGGAACGTTTAAGACTTATCTGGACAGCTGTATGAACGGAGTGGGAATGGAGGGATACAAAAGAGTGGTTTAGTTTGGACCAGGGAGCGGCACGGGCTAATTGTTCTGTGTTTCTCGTTTCAAAGCTTCGTTCTATGATCAACTTGCTGGTGCCAGTACAGAGCGAGACTGCGGATAGTTGGGAACCTGTCTCGGGGGCATGGAATTCATATGGTGTTCGTGGAAGTGGAAATGAATAGGGTTGGGAAGCATTTTCCGATCAGGGCCAATGTGATCTCCTGGACTCGTTTCGATCGCCTCATGGGGTCGGAGAGGAATTTCCCAGATTTGTTTTCCCCATATTGGCCCTGGGGTTTTCACCCTGGGTTTTCACCTCTCCCAGGAGATCACATGGTCTGGAATGGGGGGTTGGGGGTGAGCTAATAGGTTGTGATGAACAAAGCATCGTAGCTGTGAGGGACAGCTCGGTGGATAGGATATTGGTATGTAGATAGGCTGGAAAATTGGGCGGGGTTCCTGGATTCAGGATTCAATCCTGGACCGGGGAGCGGCGTGGGCTTGGAGGGCCGAAGGGCCTGTTCCTGTGCTGTATTGTTCTTTGTTCTTTGTTCTTTGTTATCTCCTCTGTACCGACTCCCAAGCACCCTAAGCCTGTGGCCTCTCGTGACAACCATTTCAGCCTGGGTAAAAGCCTCTGAGAATCCACTCTATCAATACCTCTCAACATCTTAGACACCTCTAAGTGGTCACCTCTCATCCTTCGCCTCTCCAAGGAGAATAGACCGAGCTCTCTCAACCAATCCTCATAAGGCATACCACTTAATCCCAGCAACATCCTCGTAAATCTCCTCTGCACCCGTTCTCTGGCTTCCACATCCTTTCTGTAATGAGGCGACCAGAACTGGGCACAGTACTCCAGGTGGGGTCTGACCAGGATCCTATACAGCTGCAGCATTATCTCCCGATTTCTGAACTCAAAGAACAAAGAACAGTACAGCACAGGAAACAGGCCCTTCGGCCCTCCAAGCCTGTGCCGCTCCTTGGTCCAACTCGACCAATCGTTTGTATCCTTCCATTCCCAGGCTGCTCATGTGACTATCCAGGTAAGTCTTAAACGATGTCAGCGTGCCTGCCTCCACCACCCTACTTGGCAGCGCATTCCAGGCCCCCACCACCCTCTGTGTAAAAAACATCCCTCTAATATCTGAGTTATACTTCGCCCCTCTCACCTTGAGCCCGTGACCCCTCGTGATCGTCACCTCCGACCTGGGAAAAAACTTCCCACCGTTCACCCTATCTATCCCCTTCATAATCTTGGACACCTCTATTAGATCTCCCCTCATTCTCCGTCTATCCAGGGAGATCAACCCCAGTTTACCCAATCTCCCCTCATAGCTAAGACCCTCCATACCAGGCAACATCCTGGTAAACCTTCTCTGCACTCTCTCTAACGCCTCCATGTCCTTCTGGTAGTGCGGCGACCAGACTGGACGCAGTACTCCAAATGTGGCCTAACTAGCGTTCTATACAGCTGCATCATCAGACTCCAGCTTTTATATTTTATACCCCGTCCTATAAAGGCAAGCATACCATATGCCTTCTTCACCACCTTCTCCACCTGTGTTGCCACCTTCAAGGATTTGTGGACTTGCACACCTAGGTCCCTCTGTGTTTCTATACTCCTGATGACTCTGCCATTTATTGTATAACTCCTCCCTACATTATTTCTTCCAAAATGCATCACTTCGCATTTATCCAGATTAAACTCCATCTGCCACTTCTCCGCCCAATTTTCCAGCCTATCGATATCCTGCTGTATTGCCCGACAATGCTCTTCGCTGTCCGCAAGTCCAGCCATCTTCGTGTCATCTGCAAACTTGCTGATTACACCAATTACACTTTCATCCAAATCATTTATATTTATCACAAATAGCAGAGGCCCCAGTACAGCGCCCTGCGGAACACCACTGGTCACAGACCTCCAGCCAGAAAAAGACCCTTCGACCACTACCCTCTGTCTCCTATGGCCAAGCCAGTTCTCCACCCATCTAGCCACTTCTCCTTGTATCCCATGAGCCTTAACCTTCTTAACCAACCTGCCATGTGGGACTTTGTCAAATGCCTTACTGAAATCCATATAGACAACATCCACGGCCCTTCCTTCATCAACCGTTTTTGTCACTTCCTCAAAAAACTCCACCAAATTTGTAAGGCACGACCTCCCTCTTACAAAACCATGCTGTCTGTCACTAATGAGATTGTTCCGTTCTAAATGCACATACATCCTGCCTCGAAGAATCCTCTCCAAAAACTTCCCTACCACGGACGTCAAGCTCACCGGCCTATAATTTCCTGGGTTATCCCTGCTACCCTTCTTAAACAACGGGACCACATTCGCTATCCTCTAATCCTCAGGGACCTCACCCGTGTCCAAAGAAGCGACAAAGATTTCCGTCAGAGGCCCAGCAATTTCATCTCTCGTCTCCCTGAGCAGTCGATTGATGAAGGCCAGTATTCCATACGCCTTCTTCACCACTGCCTCGACCTGCGAAGCCGCTTTGAGCGTCCTATGACCCCGGAGCCCAAGATCCCTCTGTTCTTCCACACTGCCAAGCGTCTTACCCTCAATATTATATTCTTCCATCCTATTCGACCTGCCAAAATGAACTATCACACACTTATCTGGGTTGAAGTCCATCTGCCACTTCTCCACCCACTCTTGCATCTTATCTATGTCTCGTTCCAACTGCTGACATCCCTCTGCACTATCCACAACACCTCCAAATTTTGTGTCATCAGCAAACTTGCCAACCCATCCTTCCACTTCCTCATCCAGGCCATTTATAAAAATCACAAAGAGTAAGGGTCCCAGAACAGATCCCTGGGGCACCCCACTGATGAGCGACCTCCACTCTGAAAAATACCCAACTACAACCACTCTTTGCATTCTGTGGGCAAGCCCAGTTCTGAATCCACAAAGCAACGTCCCCTTCTATCCCATGCCCCTTCACTTTCTCCATAACTCTTGCATGGGGCACCTTATCAAACGCCTTACTGAAATCCACATAAACCACATCTACCGCTCTTCACCGTCTAAGAGTCTAGTCACATCTTCAAAAAACTCAATCAGACTCGTAAGGCATGATCTGCCTCGGACAAAGCCGTGCTGGCTACTTCTGATCATACTATTCCTTTCCAAATGTTCATAAATCCTGCCTCTCAGGATCTTCTCCATCAACTTACCTACTACTGAGGTTAGACTCACCGGTCTATAATTTCCTAGGCTATCTGTTTTCCCTTTCTTGAATAACGGAACCACATCCGCCATCCTCCAATCCTCTGGAACCTCTCCTGTCTCCATTGACGACGCAAAGAGAATTGCCAGAGGATCAGCAATCTCTTCCCTCGCCTCCCACAGTAACCTGGGGTACCTCCCATCCGGTCCCGGCGATTTATCTATCTTGGTGCTTTTCAACAGCTCCAACACATCCTCTTTCCTAATGCTCACATGGTCAATCTTCTCAGTCCACTGCAAGTCTGCACTGCAACTACCAAGATCCTTTTCCACTGTGAATACTGAAGCAAAGTATTGATTGAGTACCTCTGCTATTTCAACCGTTTCAATACAGAGTCCGTATCCTTCCATTCCCATCCTATCCATGTACTTGTCTAGTTGCTCCTTAAATGCCGCTATTGTACCTGCTCCCACCCCCTCCCCGGGCAGCGCGTTCCAAACATTCACCACCCTCTGTGTAAAAAACCTGCATCGCACATCTCCTCTAAACTTTCCCCCACACACCTTAAACCTGTGTCATATGATGACAAGTACCCGACGGGATTTAAAATAAAGATATTAGATCTGTGTCAGTCAGTGTTTGAGACAGTTTGTGTAACACTTTTGCTGTGTTGTCCTTAATCGATGTTGTAATGTGGAGGTTACAAGGACTAAGCAGCGAGAGTGAGGTGAGTGGTGCATTGGTTTGTCTGTGGATATTAAGAATGAAGTCGGTGATGCACCTGGTGGGTAATGACAGTGGGACTGAGGTCAGGCATCTACCTGGGTATATATTGATAATAAAATGAATTTAGTGATGTAATTGTGTAGGTAGTGATAAGAAGATTGGTGTTGAGGTTTGGGGGCTGGGAGTGAGGGGTTGTGTGGAATGAGCGATTGCATACAGAATGCACCTCACTCTACACTGTGTTTATACATCTCTCTCAGGTCAGATACAGCACCAATTAGACACAGGATTCTACCCCTGCACTCATCCATCAAACATTCACTTGGAAGGACAGTCGTGGGGGTGGGCGAAGGGGGGGAGGGGGCGGACAAGCGTACGTCCCTGCAGGAGATCATTCAGCCCCTCGAGACTGGTCATCCAGACAATAAGATCATGGCTCATTTGATCTGTCTCTCATCTCGTAACCCTGAACATATTTACCCTTCAGCTTCCCATTTCCTCTTGAAATTCTGGATTGAATCTGCTTCCGGCTGATGATCAGACTCTACATTTCAGATACTAGCGATCCACTCCTTTACAAATGTGTCCATTGTCCCCATGTCCCTTCACACTGCATCATTTCCTCGAGCGGGAGGTGTGTAGGGGTTGGAGTGTGACAGGGGTGAGTCAAGGTGGAGTCGTTATGTGAAGGGAAAGAAGGATGTTGACATGAGAGGGAAAGGAGGGTGTGGGGGTGAGAGGGAAAGGGGGGTGTGGGGGTGAGAGGGAAAGGGGGGGTGTGGGGGTGAGAGCGAAAGGGGGTGGGGGGGAGAAGGGAAGGGGGGTGTGGGGGAGAGGGAAAGGGAGGTGTTGGGGGAGAGGGAAAGGGGGTTGTGGGGGTGAAAGGGAAAGGGGGTGTCGGAGGGAGAGAGAAAGAGGGTGTGGGGGAGAGGGAAAGGGGGGTGTGGGGGTGAGAGGGAAAGAGGGGTGTGGGGGGGAGAGGCAAAGGGGGGTGTCGGGGGGAGAGTGAAAGAGGGTGTGGGGGAGAGGGAAAGAGGGGTGTGGGGGGAGAGGGAAAGGGAGGTGTTGGGGGGAGAGGGAAAGGGGGGTGTGGGGGAGAGGGAAAGCGGGGTGTGGGGGGGAGAGGGAAAGGGGGGTGTGGGTGAGAGGGAAAGGGAGGTGTGGGGGGGAGAGGGAAAGGGGCATGTTGAGGTGCGAGAACATGGAACAGAGAACATTGAACATTACAGCGCAGTACAGGCCCTTCGGCCCTCGATGTTGTGCCGACCAGTGAAACCAATCTAAAGCCCCTCTAATCAACACTATTCCAATATAATCCAGATGTTTATCCAATAACCATTTGAATGCTCTTAATGTTGACGAGTCCACGACTGCTGCAGGCAGGGCATTCCACGTTCTTCCTACTCTCTGAGTGAAGAACCTATCTCTAACATCTGTCCTATATCTCTCACCCCTCAATTTAAAGCGATGTCGCCTCGTGTTCGCCATCACCATCCGAGGAAAAAGGCTCTCACTGTCCACCCTATCTAATCCTCTGATCATCATGTGTGCCTCTATTAAGTCACCTCTTAACCTTCTTCTCTCGAATGAAAACAACCTCAAGTCCCTCAGCCTTTCCTCATACGATTTTCCCACCATACCAGGCAACATCCTGGTAAATCTCCTCTGCACCCGTTCCAACACTTCCACATCTTTCCTATAATGCGGCAACCAGAACTGTACGCAATACTCCAAATGCGGCCGCACCAGAGTTTTGTGCAGCTGCAACGTGACCTCATGGCTCCGAAACTCAATCCCTCTTCCAATAAAAGCGAACACACCGTACGCCTTCTTAACAACCCTATCAACCTGGGTGCCAACTTTCAGGGATCTATGCCCATGGACACCGAGATCCCTCTGTTCATCCACACGACCAAGTATCTTACCATTAGCCCAGTACTCTGTATTCCTGTTACTGCTTCCAAAGTGAATCACCTCACAATTTTCCGCATTAAACTCCATTTGCCACCTCTCAGCCCAGCTCTGCAGCTTATCCATGTCCCTTTGTAACCTGCCACTTCCCTCCACACTGCCTTCAACTCCACCGAATTTAGTGTCATCTGCAAATTTACTGAAGCATCCTTCTACGCCCTCATCCAGGTCATTTGTAAAAATGACAAACAGCAGTGGCCCCAAAACAGATCCCTGCGGTACACCACCAGTAACTGAACTCCAGAATGAACATTTCCCATCAATCACCACCCTCCTTTTTCTGACAGCGAGCCAATTCCTGATCCAAACCACTAATCACCCTCAGTCCCATGTGTCCGTATTTTCTGCAAAAGCTTACCATGGGGAAACTTATCAAACGCTTTGCTGAAATCCATATACGCCACATCAACCGCTTTACCCTCATCCACCTCTTTGGTCACCTTCTGAAAGAACTCAATAAGGTTTGTGAGGCACGACCTACCCTTCACAAAACCTAATCAAATTATTCCTTTCTCGATGACTATAAATCCTATCTCTGATCAACCTTTCCAAAACTTTGCCAACAACAGAAGTAAGGCTCACCGGTCTATAATTACCAGGGTTGCCCCTACTCCCCATCTTGAACAAGGGGACAACATTTGCTATCCTCCAGTCTTCTGGCACTGTTCCTGGAGACAATGACGACCCAAAGATCAAAGCCAAAGGCTCTGCAATCTCCTCTCTAGCCTCCCAGAGAATCCTAGGATAAATCCCAACCGGCCCAGGGGACTTATCAATTTTTACCCTTTCCAGATTTGCTAACACCTCCTCCTTATGAACCTTAATCCTATCCAGTCCAACAGCCTGCATCTCAGTACTCCCCTCGACAACACTGTCCCTCTCCTGTGTGAATACCGACGAAAAATATTCATTTCGTGCCTCTCCTATCTCTTCAGACTCCACGCACAACTTCCCACTCCTGTCCTTGACTGGCCCTCACCTTACCCGAGTCATTCTTTTACTCCTGATGTACCTATCGACAGCTTGAGGGTTTTCCTTGAACCGACCTGCCAAAGACTTCTCATGTCCCCTCCTGGCTCTTCTTAATTCTTTCTTTAGGTCCTTCCTCGTTAACCTGTAACTCTCAAGCGCCCGAACTGAGCCTTCATGTCTCAACTTCACATAAGTCTCCTTCTTCCTCTTCACAAGAGATTCAACCTCCTTAGTAAACCACGGTTCCCTCACACGTCTGCTTCCTCCCTGCCTGACAGGTACATATTTATCAAGGACGCGTAGTAGCTGTTCCTTGAACAAGCTCCACATTACAATTGTGCCCATCCCCTGCAGTTTCCGTCCCCAACCTATGCCAGCTGAATCTCTCCGAATCGCATCATAATTTCCTTTCCCCCAGCTATAACTCTTGCCCTTTGGTATATACCTATCCCTTTCCATTGCTAAGGTAAACGTAACCGAATTGTGGTCACTGTCACCAAAGTGCTCACCGACCTCCAAATCTAACACCCAGTCTGGTTCATTACCCAGTACCAAATCCAATGTGGCCTCGCCTCTTGTTGGTCTATCTACATCCAGTGTCAGGAAGCCTTCCTGCACACACTGGACAAAAACTGACCCCTCTAAAGCACTCGAACTTTAGCTTTTCCTCTCAATATTTGTCAAGTTAAAGTCCCCCATAGCAACTACCCTGTTACTTTCACTCCGATCCAGAATCATCTTAGCAATCCTTTCCTTTATATCTCTGGAACTTTTCGGAGGTCTATAAAAAAACTCCCAACAGGGTGACCTCTCCTTTCCTGTTTCTAACCTCAGCCAAAACTACCTCATTAGACGGGTCCTCATCAAACGTCCTTTCTGCCACCGTAATACTGTCCTTGACTAACAATGCCACACCTCTCCCTCTTTTACCACCTTTCCTGCACTTACTGAAACATCTAACCTCTGGAACCTGCAACAACAATTCCTGCCCCTGCTCTATCCATGTCTCCGAGATGGCCACAACATCGAAGTCCCAGGTACCAACCCATGCTGCAAGCTCACCCACCTTATTCCGGATGCTCCTGGTGCTCAAACCACTTTCCTGCCTGCCAGTGCACTCCTGTGACCCTGAAACCTCATCCATGACCTCACTACTCTCAGCCTCCTGTACACCGGAGCTACAGTTCAGATACCCACCCCCTGCTGAATTAGTTTAACCCCTCCCGAAGAGCATTAGCAAATTTCCCCCCCGAAAGTATTGGTACCCCTCTGGTTCAGATGCAGACCATCCTGTTTGTAGAGGTCCCACCTACCCCAGAAAGAGCCCGAATGGTCCAGGTATCTGAAACCCTCCCTCCTGCACCATCCCTGTAACCACGTGTTCAAATGCTCTCTCTCCCTATTCCTCTCCTCACTATCACGTGGCACGGGTAACAAACCAGAGATAACAAGTCTGTTTCTTCTAGCCCGAAGCTTCCATCCGAACTCCGTGAATTTCTGCCTTACATCCCCATCCCTTTTCCTACCGATGTCTTGAGTGCCTATGTGAACCACAACTTGGGGCTGGTCCCTCTCCCTCATAAGGATTTCGAAAACACGATCCAAGACATCATGGACTCTGGCTCCTGGGAGGCAACACACCGACCGCGAGTCTCTCTCGTTCCCGCAGAATATCCTATCCATCCCTTTAACAACGGAGTCCCCAATGACCAATGTCCCCAGGCAGCTAAAAACGTAGGGAGCTCTGGAGGAATACAAAGAAAGTAGGAAAGAACTCAAACGAGGAATTAGAAGGGCAAAAAGGGGTCACGAAATGTCCTTGGCAGATAGGATTAAGGAGAATCCAAAGGCATTTTATTCATACGTTGGGAACAAAGGAGTTGTCAGGGAAAAAAATCGGACCTCTTAGGGACAAAACTGGAGAATTATGCTTCGAGCCCAAAGTAGTAGGGGTGATCCTAAATGAATACTTTGCGTCGGTATTCACAAAGGAGAGGGATGTGTTGACTGGGAGTGTCTCGGAGGGGAGTGTTGACCCGTCAGCGAAAATCTCCATGACAAGGGAGGAAGTGTTAGGTTTTTTAGGGAATATAAAGACTGACAAATCCCCAGGGCCTGATGGAATCTATCCAAGGCTGCTCAGGGAGACGAGAGATGAAATCGCTGGGCCTCTGACGCAAATCTTTGTCTTGTCACTGGACACAGGTGAGATCCCAGAGGATTGGAGGATAGCTAATGTGGTCCCGTTATTTGAGAAGGGTAGGAAGGATAACCCTGGAAATTATAGGCCAGTGAGCTTGACGTCCGTGGTCGGGAAGTTGTTGGAGAGGATTCTTAGAGATAGGATGTATGCGCATTATAAAGGAATACTCTCCTTAACGATAGTCAGCATGGTTTTGTGAGAGGGAGGTCATGCCTCACTAACCTGGTGGAGTTTTTTTAAAGAAGTGACCAGAATGGTTGACGAGGGAAGGGCCGTGGGTTTTGTCTATATGGACTTTAGTCAAGCGTCTGACAAAGTCCCTCATGGTCGGCTGGTGAAAAAGGTTGGATCTCATGGGATAAAGGGGGAGGTGGCTAGATGGGTGGAGAACTGGCTTGGTCACAGAAGACAGAGGGTGGGAGTGGAAGGGTCTTTTTCCGGCTGGAGGCCTGTGACTAGTGGTGTTCCGCAGGGCTCTGTATTGGGACCTCTGCTGTTTGTGATTTATATAAATGATCTGGAAGAAGGTGTAACTGGGGTGATCAGTAAGTTTCCAGAAGACACAAAAATGGCAGGACTTGCAGATAGTGAGGAACATTGTCAGAAGCTACAGAAGGATACAGATAGGCTGGAAATTTGGGCAAAGAAATGGCAGATGGAGTTCAATCCAGATAAATGCGAAGTGATGCATTTTGGTGGAACTAACGTGGGGGGAGCTATACGATAAATGGCAGAGCCATAAAGGGTGTAGATACGCAGTGGGACCTGGGTGTGCAAGTCCACAGATCCTTGAAGGTGACGTCACAGGTGGAGAAGGTAGTGAATAAGGCATATGGCATGTTTGCCTTTATAAGACGGGGCATAGAGTATAAAAGTTGAGGTCTGATGTTGCAGTTGTATAGAACGTTGGTTCGGCCGCATTTGGAATACTGTGTCCAGTTCTGGTCGCCACATGACCAGAAGGACGTGGAGGCTTTGGAGAGAGTGCAGAGGAGGTTTACCAGGATGTTGCCTGGTATGGAGGGGCTTAGTT
This sequence comes from Mustelus asterias, assembly GCF_964213995.1. NCBI lineage: Eukaryota > Metazoa > Chordata > Chondrichthyes > Carcharhiniformes > Triakidae > Mustelus > Mustelus asterias. The sequence continues at coordinate 155,366 of NW_027590111.1, forward strand.
ATGAGGAGAGATTGGGTAAACTGGGGTTGTTCTCACTGGAAAGACGGAGGATGAGGGGTGACCGAATCGAGGTGTATAAAATTATGAAAGGCATAGATAGGGTGAACGGTGGGAAGCTTTTTCCCATGTCGGTGGTGACGTTCACGAGGGGTCATAGGTTCAAGGTGAGTGGGGGGAGGTTTAACAGGGATATCAGAAGGACGTATTTTGCACAGAGGGTAGTGGGGGCCTGGACTGCGCTTTCGGGCAAGGTGGTGGAGGCGGGGACACTGGGAACGTTTAGGACTTATCTAGATAGCCACCTGAACGGAGTGGGAATGGAGGGAGACAAAAGAATGGTCTAGTTTGGACCAGGGAGCGGCGCGGGCTTGGAGGGCCGAAGGGCCTGTTCCTGTGCTGTATCGTTCTTTGTTCTTTGCTTTGTTCTTGAGCATGGATAAAGATAGATCTGGTCCTCGGGTTGAGGTTCTAAACCGGAAAACGGACAAATTTGAAGAAATGAGAAAGGATCTAAAAAGTGAGGATTGAGACAGGCTCTTCTCTGGCAAGGATGTGATTGGTAAGTGGGAGGCTTTCAAAGGAGAAATTTTGAGAGTGCAGAGTTTGTCTGCTCCTGTCAGGATTAAAGGCAAAGTGAAGAAGAATAAGGAACCTTGGTTCTCGAGGGATACTGGAACTCTGATGAAGAAGAAGAGAGAGATGTATGACATGTATTGGCAACAGGGAGCAAATAAGATGCTTGAGGAGTATAAAAAGTGGAAGAAACTACTTAAGAAAGAAATCAGGAGGGCGAAAAGAAGATATTAGGTTGCTTTGGCAGACAATGTGAAGGATAATCCTAAGAGCTTCTACAGGTGTATTAAGAGCAAAAGGATAGTAAGGGATAAAATTGGTCCTCTTGAAGATCAGAGTGGTCGGCGATGTACGGAACCAAAAGAAATGGGGGAGATATTAAATAGGTGTTTTGCATCCGTATTTTCTAAGGAAACTGGCATGGAGTCTATGGAAATAAGGCAAATAAGTAGGGAGGTCATGGAACCTATACAGATTAAAGGGGAGGAGGTGCTCGCTGTCTTGAGGCAAATCAGAGTAGATAAATCCCCAGGACCGGACAGGGCATTCCCTCGGACCTTGACTCCTTCAAGGTCCGAGGGAAATTGAAATTGCAGGGGCCCTGGAAGATATATTTAAAATGTTGGTATCCACGGGTGAGTTGCTGGATGATTGGAGGATAACTCATGTTGTTCCGTTGTTTAAAAAAGGCTCAAAACGTAATGCGGGAAATTATAGGCCGGTAAGTTTGACGTCAGCAGTGGGTAAATTAATGGAAGGACTATTAAGAGATAGGACCTACAAATAATTGGATAGACAGGGACTTATTAGGGAGAGCCAACATGGCTTTGTGCGTGGTAGGTCATGTTTGACCAATCTATTCGAGTTTTTCGAGGAGGTTACCGGGAAAGTGGATGAAGGGAAGGCAGTGGATGTTGTCTACATGGAATTCAGTAAGGCCTTTGACAAAGTCCCACATGGGAGGTTACTGAGGAAGTTTCAGTCGCTCGGGAAACATGGAGAGGTCGTAAACTTGCTTAGACATTGGCTCAATGGAAGAAGCCAGAGAGTGGTAGTGGAGGATTGCTTCTCTGAGTGGAGGCCTGTGACTAGTGGTGTGCCACAGGGATCAGTGCTGGGTCCATTGTTGTTTGTCATCTATATCAATGATCTGGATGATAATGTGGTAAATTGGATCAGCACATTTGCTGACGATACAAAGATTGGAGGTGTCGTGGACAGTGAGGAAGGTTTTCAAAGCTTGCAGAGGGATTTGCTCGCAAAATGGGCTGCAAAATGGCAGATGGAGTTTAATGCAGACAAGTGTGAGGTGTTGCACTTTGGAAGGACAATCCAAGGTAGAACATACAAGGTAAATGGTCGGACACTGAAGAGTGCAGTAGAACAGAGGGATCTGGGAATACAGATACATAATACATAAAAGTGGCGTCACAGGTAGTTAAGGCCGTAAAGAATGCTTTTGGTACATTGGCCTTTACAAATCAAAGTATTGAGTATAAGAGTTGGAATGTTATGGTGAGGTTGTATGAGACATTGGTGAGGCCGAATTTAGAGTATTGTGAGCAGTTTTGGTCACCTAATTACAGGAAGGATATGAATAAGGTTGAAAGAGTGCAGAGAAGGTTTACAAGGACGTTGCCGGGACTTGAGAAACTGAGTTACACAGAAAGGTTGAATGGGTTCGGACTTTATTCCCTGGAGCATAGGCAAATGAGGGGAGATTAGCCTCGCGTGCCAGTGAGGCTAAGAATAGGGAGTTAGTACAATTGAATGCTTGGCTAAAGGACTGGTCCAGGAGGGAGGGCTTCATTTTCCTAGATCAATGGGAAGTTTTCAGGAGAGGATGGCACCTGTACAAGAGGGACGGGTCGCAACTAAGTTGGAAGGGCACGAATATCCTGGCTGGGAGTTTTGCTAGTGCAGTTCGGGGGGGGGGGGTTAAACTAGTATGGCAGGGGGGTGGGGATCAAAATATTAGGTCTACAAGTGTAGAGGCTGGGGACGAGCTTGGGGAAGGGTCAAGGCTGGCAAAGAAGAAGAGCACTCTGGGGGAGGATGACCTCACTGGGCCTGGAGGTCTGGAGTGCTGATACTTCAATGCAAGGAGCGTAGCAGGTAAGACAGACGAACTTAGGGCCTTAATGCTCACGAGGAATTTGGATGTGGTTGCCGTGACAGAGATTTGGTTGAAAGAGGGACAGGACTGGCAGCTGATATTACGGGGTACAAGTGTTTTAGGCGAGAAGAGAGGGCCAAAAGACGTGGGGGAGTAGCAGTATTAGTTGGAGAGCATTTTACAACGGTGCAGAGGGAGGACAATTCAGAGGGGTCGTGTAACGCGTCACTCTGGGTGGAGCTTAGAAACAGGAAGGGCACAGTCACGGTTTTGGGGGTATACTACAGACCCCCCAACAGCCCAAGGGAAGTGGAAGAACGGATATGTCAGGAGATACTGGATAGGTGCAGGAAAAATAGGGTTGTTGTAGTGGGAGACTTCAATTTCCCTGGTATAGACTGGAAATCGCTGAGAGCTGGGACTCTGAATGGGGAGGAATTTGTAAAATGCGTACAGGAGGGTTCTTTGGAACAATATGTAGATAGCCCGACTAGAGAGGGGGCTATACTGGACCTAGTACTGGGGAATGAGCCCGGTCAGGTCTTCAAAGTTTCGGTTGGGGAACATGTGGCAAATAGTGACCACAATTCTGTTAGCTTTAGGAGAGTGATGGAAAAGGATGAGTGGTGTCCCAAGGGTAAGGTGTTGGATTGGGGGAAGGCTAACTTTAGTGGGATTAGGCAGAAACTGGCAGCTCTTGATTGGGAGAGGCTCTTTGAGGGTAAATCCACATCTGGCATGTGAGAGTCTTTTAAGGAACAGTTGTTAGGGCTACAGGACAGGCATGTGCCTATAAAACAGAAGGATAGGAAGGGTAGGATTTGAGAACCGTGGATAACCAGGGAAATTGAGGGACTGGTCAAAAAGAAAAGAGAGGCGTATGTTAGGTCCAGGCATTAAAAACGGAGGGAGCTCTGGAGTAGTACAAAGAAAGTAGGAAATAACTCAAAAGGGGAATTAGAAGGGCAAAAAGGAGTCACGAAATGTCCTTGGCAGACAGGATTAAGGAGAATCCCAAGGCATTTTATTCATACGTTAGGAACAAAAGAGTTGCCAGGGAAAAAATCCGACCTCTCAGGGGCAAAAGTGGGGAATTATGCTTGGAGCCCAAAGAAGTAGGGGAGATCCTAAATGAATACTTTGCGACGGTATTCACAAAGGAGAGGGATGTGTTGACTGGGAGTGTCTCGGAGGGGAGTGTTGAACCGTTGGAGAAAATCTCCATTACAAGGGAGGAAGTGTTATGTTTGTTAGAGAATATAAAGACTGACAAATCCCCAGGGCCTGAAGGAATCTATCCAAGGCTGCTCAGGGAGACGAGAGATGAAATCGCTGGGCCTCTGACGCAAATCTTTGTCTCGTCACTGGACGCAGATGAGATCCCAGAGGATTGGAGGATAGCTAATGTGGTCCCGTTATTTAAGAAGGGTAAGAAGGATAACCCGGGTAATTATAGGCCGGTGAGCTTGACGTCCGTAGTGGGAAGTTGTTGGAGAAGATTCTTAGAGATAGGATGTATGCGCATTTAGAAAGGAATAATCTCATTAATGATAGTCAGCATGGTTTTGTGAGAGGGAGGTCATGCCTCACTAACCTGGTGGAGTTTTTTGAACAAGTGACCAGAATGCTTGACGAGGGAAGGGCCGTGGATGTCGCCTATATGGACTTTAGTAAAGCGTTTGACAAAGTCCCTCATGGTAGGCTGGTGAAAAAGGTTGGATCTCATGGGATAAAGAGGCAGGTGGCTAGATGGGTGGAGAACTGGCTTGGTCACAGAAGACAGAGGGTGGTAGTGGAAGGGTCTTTTTCTGGCTGGAGGCCTGTGACTAGTGGTGTTCCGCAGGGCTCTGTATTGGGACCTCTGCTGTTTGTGATTTATATAAATGATCTGGAAGAAGGTGTAACTGGGGTGATCAGTAAGTTTGCGGACGACACAAAATTGGCAGGACTTGCTGATAGTGAGGAGCATTGTCAGAGGCTACAGAAGGATATAGATAGGCTGGAAATTTGGGCAAAGAAATGGCAGATGGAGTTCAATACTGATGAATGCGAAGTGATGCATTTTGGTAGAAATAATGTAGGGAGGAGCTATACGATAAATGGCAGAACCATAAAGGGTGTAGATACGCAGAGGGACCTGGGTGTGCAAGTCCACAGATCCTTGAAGGTGACGTCACAGGTGGATAAGGTGGTGAAGAAGGCATATGGCATGCTTGCCTTTGTAGGACGGGGCATAGAGTATAAAAGTTGGGGTCTGATGTTGCAGATGTATAGAACGTTGGTTCGGCCACATTTGGAATACTGCACCCAGTTCTGGTCGCCACACTACCAGAAGGACGTGGAGGCTTTGGAGAGAGTGCAGAGGAGGTTTACCAGGATGTTACCTGTTATGGAAGGGCTTAGTTATGAGGAGAGATTGGGTAAACTGGGGTTGTTCTCCCTGGAAAGACGGAGGATGAGGGGAGACTTAATAGAGGTGTATAAAATTATGAAAGGCGTAGATAGGGTGAACGGTGGGAAGCTTTTCCCCAGGTCGGTGGTGACGTTCACGAGAGGTCATAAGTTCAAGGTGAAGGGGGGGAGGTTTAACACGGATATCAGAAGGACGTATTTTACACAGAGGGTGGTGGGGGCCTGGAATGCGCTGCCGGGCAAGGTGGTGGAGGCGGACACACTGGGAACGTTTAAGACTTATCTAGATAGCCACATGAACGGAGTGGGAATGGAGGGATACAAAAGAATGGTCTCGTTTGGACCAGGGAGCAGCACGGGCTTGGAGGGCCGATGGGCCTGTTCCTGTGCTGTATTGTTCTTTGTTCTTTGTTCATTTGATAGAGGTGTATAAAATTATGATGGATATAGATAGAGTGAATGGAAGCAGGCTTTTTCCACTGAGGCTCGGGGAGAAAAAAACTAGAGGGCATGGGTTAAGGGTGAAGGGGGAAAAGTTTGAAGGGAATATTAGCGGGGGCTTCTTCACACAGAGAGTGGTGGGAGTGTGGAATGAGCTGTCAGATGAAGTGGTGAATGCGTGCTCACTTTTACCATTTAAGAAAGACTTGGACAGGTCCATGGATGAGAGGGGTGTGGAGGGATATGGTCCAGGTGCAGGTCAGTGGGACTGGGCAGAAAAATGGTTCGGCACAGACAAGAAGGGCCAAAACGTCTGTTTCTGTGCTGTAATGTTCTCTGGTTCTCGGTTCTAACAGACTGGGAATAGATTGGGGCAAGCTTGGAGGGCAGAAGGGCCTGTTCCTGTGCTTTATTGTTCGTTGTTCTGAGCCCACACTGGACACCCCCCCCTCCCCCCCCCCCCCCAGGTCCTGTGTCTCATCCCACCATCTCACTTCAACCCACACCTCTGTTTTGCTGTCAATGTCTGTATTTCCCTTTCCCCCGCTCTAGATTTCTTTGTTTTGTAACTCTCCCCAACGCCCAACCATTTACTCAGTAAATCCTGCCCTGATTCGATCTACCAAAATGCATCATCTTGCATTTATCTAAATTAAACTTCATCTGCCATTTGTCAGCCCACTGGCCCAATTGATCAAGATCCCATTGCAATCGGAGATAACCTTCACTGTCCACGATGCCACCAATCTTGATGTCATCTGCAATCTTACTAACCATGCCTCCTAAATTCTCACCCAAATCAATGTAACCCGGGACATGGAGAAATCAGACATTGGTATAGTTAATGCTGGTATTTAGCATCATGCTTCAACGCCGCTACCTTTCCCTGACCTGAAATAGATGCTCTATTCAGAAATTATTTAACACTCGGGTATTCCTGGAGGAACAGACGGACGGTGCACAGTGAAACTTTATGCTGTTGATGGCAGCCTAGAATCAGAAAGATTGAAGGAACTCACAAGGTCAATCCTATTTTTGATGTGAGTGGGGTGAGAGAGAGAGTGTTGAGGTGAAGGGGAATTTTGAGGTGAGAGGGTCAGTGTTGAGGTGAGGGGTTTTGCTGTGGACGGTGGGAGTTGAGGTGAGAGGCGGTTACTGAGGTGAGAGGGAGTGTGTTAATGTGATGAGGGAGCTTTCAGATGAGAGGGGAACAACATGGTGTTATATCAATACACACTGATCCGACAAACACTCCCAGGATATTTACTGCAGGGATTAGGTGGGAAGTCAGTCTGTCCCCTCACGCTACCAGCCAGAGTGCGGAGGGAACGGTGACAGCCCTTAAACACGGAGGAAACATCATCTGCAACATCCCATCAAACACTCCAATGTCAGCTACAGAGGTCCAGTGTCACTCCCACCCCATCTTAACTGTGGGACCAGGCTGTCTCATGGCTGCTAAAGTGAAGGTTCAACTTAGTCAGGCAACCTTCAGGCTCGATAACCGTAAGCTTGCGCCCATCAGACATTTACAAGGATAAGCTGCCTCGACACTCCCATCAAATACCCTCATTGTAGATGCAGCACAGGCCCAGATACACAAACTATCTCCCTCTACACTGTCCAAACACGAATCTCCAGTGCAGGTATAGCAGAGGGTGAGATACACAGTGTGTACAGGCGAGAGGGGGAGAGGGCTGAGGCGAGAGGGGGAGAGGGTTGAGGCGAGAGGGGGAGAGGGTTGAGGCGAGAGGGGGAGAGGGTTGAGGCGAGAGGGGGAGAGCGTTGAGGCGAGAGGGGGAGAGGGTTGAGGCGAGAGGGGGAGAGCGTTGAGGCGAGAGGGGGAGAGCGTTGAGGCGAGAGGGGGAGAGCGTTGAGGCGAGAGGGGGAGAGCGTTGAGGCGAGAGGGGGAGAGCGTTGAGGCGAGGGGGGAGAGCGTTGAGGCGAGGGGGGGAGAGGGTTGAGGCGAGGGGGGAGAGGGTTGAGGCGAGGGGGGGAGAGGGTTGAGGCGAGGGGGGAGAGGGTTGAGGCGAGGGGGGAGAGGGTTGAGACGAGGGGGGAGAGGGTTGAGGCGAGGGGGGAGAGGGTTGAGGCGAGGGGGGGAGAGGGTTGAGGCGAGGGGGGAGAGGGTTGAGGCGAGGGGGGAGAGGGTTGAGGCGAGGGGGGAGAGGGTTGAGGCGAGGGGGGGAGAGGGTTGAGGCGAGTTTGGAGAGGGTTGAGGCGAGGGGGGGAGAGGGTCGAGGCGAGGGGGGGAGAGCGTCGAGGCGAGGGGTGGAGAGCTTCGAGGCGAGGGGGGGAGAGCGTCGAGGCGAGGGGGGGAGACCGTCGAGGCGAGGGGGGAGAGCGTCGAGGCGAGGGGGGGAGCGTCGAGGTGACAGTGGGAGTGTGGAGGTGACAGTGGGAGTGTGGAGGTGAGAGGGGAATTTTGTGGTGGGAGTGAGGTTCTGTAACACACTGGTTGGCGCTGCTGCCTCATGGCGCCAAAGACCCGGGTTTGATTCCAGCCTCGGCTCACTCTCTGTGTGGAGTGTGCACGTTCTCCCCTGTCTGTGTGGGAATCTATCCCAGATTTTGGTAAAGAAAAGTTGAATACAGATACATCTCCTCTTGGTACTGCCCTCTGAAAGCCTCCCAGAACAGTTACACATGGGATTGCAGACAGAGCAAAGCTCACTCTGCAGTGTCCCATTGAATAGTTCACTGCAAAGGGTGTTTACTCTGTGTCGAACCCCATTCTGAACCATGTTTCTGTATTTGCCATTGGGTTACTGTAAATTGTGCTTCCATTGAACATTTCCAAGGATAGGGACAGCACTGGGTAAAGTATACGGTCTTGCTGCACTGCCAATTCAAACAGGCTGATAAAAGGGACGTGTATCTTCTGTATCAAACACGTTTCCATCACTGTCCATGAAGTAATCCCAAAACAGCCCCACTGATATTGATATTTTCCATTTGTGCTTTTATAATAACGGTCTTCTGTTAATTTGTTGTTATAGTTTGTGAAACACTCCTTCAGATCTTTCCGAAATACAGTTCAGACATTTGGGAATTCGAATGAATTAACTGCAAACATTTCCTGTTGTATAGAACATCGGAAAGCTACAGCACAAACAGGCCCTTCGGCCCACAAGTTGCGCCGGTCATGTCCCTACCCACCTAGGCTTATATATAGGCTTACCTAGAACCCTCAATCCTATTAAGTCCCATGTACTCATCCAGGAGTCTCTTAAAAGACCCCATCAAGTTTGCCTCCACCACCACTGACGGCAGCCGATTCCACTCACCCACCACCCTCTGAGTGCAAAACTTACCCCTCACATCTCCTCTGTACCTATTCCCCAGCACCTTTAACCTGTGTCCTCTCGTAGCAGCCATTTCAGCCCTGGGAAAAAGCCTCTGTGAGTCCACCTGATCTATACCACTCAACATCTTATATCCCTCTATCAGGTCACCTCTCATCCTTCTTCTCTCCAAGGAGAAAAGACCGAACTCTCTCAACATATCCTCATAAGGCATGCCAACCAATCCAGGCAACATCCTTGTAAATCTTCTCTGCACCCTTTCAATAATTTCCACGTCCCTCCTGTAATGAGGCGACGAGAACTGAGCACAGTACTCCAAGTGGGGTCTGACGAGGGTCTTATAAAGCTGCATCATTATCCCCGGACTCCTAAACTCAATCCCTCGATTGATGAAGGCCAGGTGAAAACTGCCCCAGTTAAGTAAATCAGATTGACCAACTGGTTGCAATCAATGCCAAATGTGGAATAATTGTCCCGTGTAGAAGTGAGAACCCGTTCCATATTGTGATTGTTTGCATGTATTGGGACAGTGAGATGACCCTATCCAACACAAGAACACTTTGCAATATCTCCCAGTAACAGTGAGTCTGTGTGTCAGCGTTTACCAAGCGGGGTGACATTCCCGGTGGTGCTGACATCTCACGCAGAGTGAAAACCAGAATTCAATTGGTGGGGATTGCCTTGTTAAATTCAGCTGGGGATTTATTGAGGGAATTTGTGAAAATGCATGTGGAGAGCTTATACAATCTAATTGAAAAACATTTCGAAATCCGTTTCTCCAACTGACTGTACAGAACAGAAGAGGTACATTTATAGAGATCTCAAGGTGAATAACATTAGTTCCAGTCACTGAACACCAGCAGTAACTTTGTAATGCATATCATTTTATACATGTTTCACATGCAGTGAATATATTTATTTTAATTCCGGTCTCTGAGCAGTCAGATATTGATACAGATAATTCTGATATTTAGCACCATGCTCCCACACTGCCACCTCTGCTTGACCTGAAATAGATGCTCTGTTCCGCAATTATTTAATCCAAGTGTATTCGTGGAGGAACAAACTTACATTCTGCATTCAAACTTTATGTTGTTGAGATCAGCCCAGGATCAGAATGATTGAAGGAGCTGAAGGTTTTTGAGACAGTTTGTGTGACGCTGCTGCTGTGTTGCCTTTTTTCGTTTTGTAACGTGGGGGTCGCAGGGAATCAGTAGCGACAATAAGAGTGAGGTCAGTGATGTATCTGTTTGTCAGTTGGTAATAAGAATGAAGTCGGTGATACACCTGGAAGGTAAAGACAGTAGGGATGAGGTTAGCCATGCACCTGGATGTGTATTGACAATCAGAGCAATTCAGTAATGTATCTGTGCAGGTTGTGAAAGGAGAGTGCGGTCACTGCTGTTCCTAAATACCTGGTTCCAATAAGAATCAGGTTATTTCTGCATCTGCAGGGACAGGTGTAGCATCGGGGAAACACAAGATAAAAATCCATCTGCAATTTCCCCAGCAAACACACCCAGGGCAGGGACAGCGGGCGGATGTTTGAGTTGTGTGGAGTGGGGGGCTGTGTGTGGAGTGAAAGTTTATTTTGGAAGTGAGGGGGAGAGTGATGAGTTGAGAGGCGGTGTATTGAGATGAGGGGGAGTTTGTTGAGGTGAGGGGGAAAGTTAAAATGAGATGGCGGGAGCTGAGGCGAGACAGAGTGCTGAGATGAGAAGAGAGCTGATATGAGAGAGGGAGAATGTTGATGTGAGACAGAGTGTAGGATTTGGCCCCGCGCTCTCCCCAAATTCGGATAATCCCACCAGAGGTAATTGGATCTTGACACGGTCTGTGCCCATCTGCTCCGACTCCCATGCGGTGTGGGACGGGAAATTCATATCTTGGGGATCTTGAGGTGAGGAGCGTCGAGATGAGATGAGTAGTGTTGTGGTGCGTGGGGTAATGTAGAGGTGAGCGGGAGGATTGATGTGAGGGGGGAACATGTTAAGGTGAGAGGGGGAGAGTTGTGTTGATTGGGGGAGTGTTGAATTGAGAGCGCGTGTTCTGGTGAGAGGAATTGATGTTAACCCTCTATGGGACAATGTAAATGTGAGAGGGAGAACTTAGAAGCGAGACGGCTAGTGTTGAGGAGAAAGGGTGTAATGTCTTTGTGATAGAGATTGTGTAGAGAGGGGAAGGGGAGTATTGAGGTGAGCGGGGGTGTGTTGAGGTGAGGGGGTGTGTTGACGTGACAGGATAGTGTTGGTGAGAGAGAGAGAGTGTTGGGGTAATGGGGAGTGCTGAGTTGAGAGTGAGAGTGTTAATGTTGTCATGTGAGTGGACCTTTAAGCAATTTTGTTTAAATCATGCAGCTTACATGGAGGTGGAGCTAAGCTGTGGCAGTCAGGTGGTGGTTTTTTTTTGGTCTTTTAGTTTAGTTTTGGGAAGCAGTTGAGCAGCAAGCTCAGAAGCAATCTCTCTCCCTCTCCCTGTCCTTCTCTTTTGAAAAGGCTGTGTTTTGTAGAACAGACTCGACTGCAACCTCTGCTGAGTTTCTCAAGGGATTTTGAGCATTCAGCCCAGGAGGCTGGACACGTGTAATAATTCGGCATTAACCTCTGCTGTATTGTGGTGATTTGGAGGGTTTTGTGGATTGGGTGTTGGCTTTGGTTGGAACATACCAGAGATATTTCCTTCAGAGTTGTACATTATCGTGGTTGTTGTGTTTCTTGTTTGTAATTGTTAAATGTTCTTGCTAATTGTCTTACTATAAATGTCAACAATATTCTTAATTAAACTTTGTATTGAATAATAGTTCTTCGTGGGTCAGTTCACTCACACCTGAAGTGAAACCTCTCGTGCTCCTTCCAGCCAGATTCAAGGTAAAGAGTTACAGGTCACTCGAGCTTCATGAAACACCTGGAAGTATCCAACCTGACTGAGAACAACTGGGGGCTCCGGGATTGAAACCTGTATTTCTTGATAGATTTGGGATTAGTGAACTCAAAGACAGTGAGCGGTGAGCAGATTTGTGTTTTCTTTTCAGGTGTTGCATTCCAGTTTAAATAGGGAGTGTGGTTTGGATTAATGTCTCTTTCAGAGGCTCAGAAGTTTCTGCGGGTGGAGGAAGTCACGCAAGTTACCTGACAGATAGTGACTAAAGCAAAGCTTTTGGAATTGGAAACACATTGCAGTTGACATTGCCTGACAGAGTACAGAAAGGAGAGATAATTATGGCAATAGCACAACATTTGGAATTGTCAGAAGCTCAGTCAGAATCGTTGGAAATGGCGAGAATTCAGTTACAAATGAAACTGACTCAATATAAAACATAGAAATAAACCCTACAGTACAGAAAGAGGCCATTCGGCCCATCGAGCCTGCACCGACCACAATCCCACCCAGGCCCTTCCCCCACACCCCTACATATTTACCCACTAATCCCTCTAACCTACGCATCTCAGGACACTAAGGGCAATTTTTAGTGTGGCCAATCAACCTAACCCGCACATCTTTGGACTGTGGGAGGAAACAGGAGGAAACGCACGCAGACACGAGGAGAATATGCAAACTCCACACAGAAAGTGACCCAAGCCGGGAATCGAACCCAGGTCCCTGGAGCTGTGAAGCAGCAGTGCTAACCACTGTGCTACCGTGCTGCCCGGTGTAATGTCTGTGTGATAGAGATTGTGTGGAGAGGGGAAGGGGAGTATTGAGGTGAGCGGGAGTGTGCTGAGGTGAGGGTGTGTGTTGAAGTTACAGGATAGTGTTGATGTGAGAGGGAGAGTAGCTAAAAAGTAGTGAATTAAAACTATTTGAATTACAGGGAAAAGAAAAGGAAAGAGAGGAACGGCAAGCAAAATAATTAAATCAATCTGAATTACAGGCAAAAGGGAAAAGGAAAAATAGAAAGACTTTGAACTTCGGAAACTGGCCTTCAAATGTAAACATCGGGTACGATTGGCGGAGGTAAAGGGTAAAGTACAGTCTGAGGGTAGGGATGAGGATAGTGAGAGAATGAGGGGCAGAAAATTAATCAGGAGATAGAAAAGGCAACATTACAATCATCATGGGGGACTTCAATATGCAGGTGGACTGGGAAAATCAGGTAGGTCGTGGATCCCAAGGGAAGGAATTTGTGGAATGTTGAAGAGATGGTTTTTGGAGCAGCTTCTAACAGAGCCGACTAGGAAACAGGTAATTCTGGATTTGGCGATGTGTAATGAGGCAGAATTGATTAGGGAACTGAAGGTGAAGGAACCCTGAGGGAGCAGTGATCACAATACGATAGAATTTACCCTGCAGTTTGAGAGGGAGAGGCTGGAATCAGATGTAACGGTATTACAATTAAATAAAGGTAATTACAAAGACATGATGGAGGAGCTGGCCAGAGTTGATTGGAAAGGGAGCCGAGCAGGGGAGACAGTGGAACAGCAATGGCAGGAGTTCTTGAGAGTTATTTGGGAGGCACAACAGAAATTCATCCCAAGGAGGAGGAAACATGCCACAGGGAGGAGGAGGAATCCATGGCTGACGGGGAAGCCAAGGACAGCAGAAACACAAAAGGGAAAGCATCCTTAGTGGCAAGGATTAGTGGGAAGGCAGAAGATTGGGAAGCGAGCAGAGGACAACTTAAAAAAGCAATAAGGGGGGAGAAGATGAAATATGAGTGTCAGCGAGCTCGTATTATATAAAAAGACAGGAGGAGTTTTTCCAAGATATAAAAGTTAAGAGAGAGGCAAAAATAACCATTGGATCACTGGAAAATGAGGCTGGAGAAGGAATAATAGGAAACAAAGAAATGGCAGAGGAACTGAATCGTTACTTTGCATCAGTCTTCACGGTTGAAGACACCAGTGGGATGCCAGAGCTCCAGGAGAGTCGGGGGGCACAGCTGAGTGTAGTGGTCATTACTAAGGAGGAGGTTCTGGGGAAACTGAAAGGTCTGAAGGTGGATAAATCACCTGGACCGGATGGACTACACCACAGGGTTCTAAAATAGATAGCTGAGGAAATTGTGGAGGCATTGGTGGTGATCTTTCAGGAATCACTGGAGGCAGGGAGGGTACCAGAGGACTGGAAAGCAGCTGATGTAACACCGCTGTTTAAGAAGGGAGGGAGGCAGCAGATGGGAAATTATAGGCCGGTTAGACTGACTTCGTTCATTGGCAAGATTTTCGAGTCCATTATTAAAGATGAGATCACAGAGTACTTGGTAGTGCATGATAAAATAGGACTGAGTCAGCACGGCTTCGTCAAGGGGAGGTCATGTCTGACAAATCTGTTAGAGTTCTTTGAGGAGGTAACAAGGAAGTTAGATAGGGAGAACCTGATTTATTTAGATTTCCAGAAGGCCTTTGATAAGGCGCAGCGTAGGAGACTGTTAAATAAGTTAAGTGCCAATGGTGTTGAGGGCAAGATCCTCGCATGGATAGAGGATTGTCTGACTGGCAGAAGGCAGAGAGTGGGGATGAAGGGATCGTTTATCAGGATGGCAGCCGGTGACTAGTGGTGCGCCTCAGGGATCGGTGCTGGGACCACAACTTTTTACAATATACATTAATAATTTGGAAAAATAAAATGAAGGCACTGTTGCTAAGTTTGGTGATGATACAATGATATGCAGAGGGACAGGGAGTATTGCGGAAGTGGGCGGGGGGAGGGGGAGGGCTGCAGAAGGACTTGGACAGGTTAGGAGAGTGGATAAAGAGGGGGCAGATGGAATACAATGAGGAAAAGTGTGAGGTTATGCACTTTGGAATGAGGAATGGAGGCAGAGACTATTTTCTAAATGGGAATATGCTTCGGAAATCAGATGCACAAAGGAATTTGGGAGGCCTTGTTCAAGATTCTCTAAAGGTTAACCTGCAGGTTGAATCGGCAGTTAGGAAGGCAAGTGGAATACTGGCAATCATGTCGAGAGGCCCCGCACCAGGTTCAGACCCACCCAGGTTCAGACAGAGACGCTGTTCAGATTCACACAAGGTTCGGACTCGGATCATGTTCAGATTCACACCGTGTACAGACTCACCTCAGCTTCACAATCATAGAAACATTGAAATATAGGAACAGCAGGAGGAGGCCATTCGGCCCTTCGAACCGGCTCCGACATTCAGTTTGATCATGGATCATCATCAACTTCAATATCCTGACCATCCCTTGCTCCCATATCCCGTGATCACTTGAGCCCCAAGAGCGATATATAATTTCTTCCTGAAATCACGAAAGGTTTTGGCCTCAGCTACTTTCTGTGGTAGCGAAGTCCATTGATCATCAGAGTGGAGAAATTTCTCCTCACCTCTGTTCTAAAAGGTTGATGCTTATCCTCAAACCATGAACCCTCGTCCTCAACTCCCTGAGCATCAGGAACATTCTTTCTGAATCTACCCTGTCTGAACCTGTTCCAATATTATATGTTTCACTCGAATGAACTGCAATGAATAAAGCCCTAACCGACTTAGTCTCTCTTCATATCACAGACTTGCCATCCCAGGAATCAGCCTGGTAAACATTCGCTGTACTCCCTCTATAGCGAGGATATCCTTCCTCATATAAGGACACCAAAACTGCACACAATACTCGAAGTGTGGCCTCAGCAATGTCCTGTACAGCTGCAGTAACACATTTCTATTCCTGTACTCCAATCTAATCCCTATGAAGGGCAGCATTACAGTTGTCTTCTTTACTGCCTGTTGTACATGTGCGCTTACTTTCACTTACTGATGCATACGGACACCAAGGTCTCGCTGAGTATCCACCTCTCTCAATTTACACCCATTCAAATAATAATCTGTCTTCCTATTATTGCTGCTAAAGTGGATAACCTCACATTGACCCACATTTTACTGCAACTGCTTTGCACATGCCCACACATTGAGCCTGTTCAAATCACACTGAAGCATGTCTGCATGTTTCTCATAGCTCACCCTCACTCACCTTTTATCATCTGCAAATTTGGAGATGATACATTTAGTTCCATTTTCAGAATAATTAATATATAATGTGAACAGTTGGGGTCCGTGCACAGATTCCTGCAGAACCCCACTAGACACTGACTGCTAATCAGAAAAAGGCCCATTTATTGCCAACTCTTTGCTTTCTATCTGCGAACCAGCTTTCTATCCGTCTCAAAACATTGCCTGTAATCCCATGTGCTTTCACTTTACATGGCAGTCTGCGATGTGAGACCTTGTCGAAAGCCTTCTGAAAGTCTCAATAAACACATCTGCTCATGTCACTTTCTGAACTGTAATGTCTGGGGGACACCTCCCCACACTGGACCTGGCCGTAAGGGACCGGGCAGTAAGGGACACAAGACACAGCAATACCTCTCCACCCACTTCCCTAAACTCCCACACTTACCCCAGCTCTCAGTGCTTCACTCTCTGCAGCTTGCACTCTGTGGAGCTCCCTGAGTGGGCACATTTCACAGGCCTCAGTTTGGTAGTTTATATTTGCCCGTGTCCAACACATGAACCTGATTGAAGTCACTGCCCCCCCTCCCCCTCTAGGTCTGAGTAACCGCCGAGGGCTGACCACCTTGGAAGCCTTATTTGGAGTTTCAATGCTGGGTCCAGTTCCTGCTGCTCAGCCTCGGAAGTGAGTGGTGTTCAGCAAACCGGAGCTCGCCTCTTCCACCATGAGCGTGTGGCCTGAGTTCCCTTTATCGGGTGACAATGTGATCGAGAGGCTAAACCCACTGTGTCCATTTCAGACTCCGAGGTTCCCACTGGCGGAGATGGGGAACAGGAGTCGGAGAGCCTTGAATTCTTTCCAAAGTTCCCGCTGTGCTGGGAATTGATTTTTCCTGCACGGCCTGGGACTTCATGGCTTGCAGATGATTGAAGCATTCCCATAGGATGGTATCTCCCAAGCGGACTTGATAGGAAACTGGCCCTGTTCCAGACTCGACCGTACCTCATAACCACGTGGATCCATTACCATGATTCTTTACCAATAACCTATCACCTGCCTTTAGGTGCCTCTCCCGGCTGGTGGGAACGGCACTGGGTGTCTTGATACCTTGCCAACCTCCCGCCGTCAGGAAAATCAGACTCGAATTTGGGCGGAGTCAGCTTCCCATGACCAACTCTGCTGGGGCTGTTCCGGTCGTTGAAGGGAATGAGGTGGGGGTTGGGGGGAGGTGGGGTGGGGTGGGTGGGGGGTGGTTTGGGGAGTGTTGTCCTGTAATTGAAGATGAATCTGGATGGTTTGGTGACCAAGGAGGCTGTGGGCTGGTTTTTTTGAACCTGCTTTTACTATTTGGGCCGCTCTTTCTGCCATGCCGTTGGATGATGGGTAATATGACACTGCCCTAACGTGTTAATTTCTGTTCAACTTCATCGAATGCACAAATTCCTGGCTGATGAAGGGTGGTCCATTTTCAGAAACTAACATTTCCGGGATCCCGGGTGTCATGAAAGAGGTGTGAAGTTTCTCCACTCTTGTCCTTGTGTTTGAGTAACTCACCCTGTGTACGGCCATCCATTTTGAATCAGCATCTACCATTCCCAGGAACATAGACCCCATGAACGGACCGGCACTGTCCATGTGCAGCCACGTCTATGGCCGTCCTGGCCATTCCCAAGTGTGAAGAGTAGCGACTGGTGATAGTTCTGCCCTTGTTGATATTGACAACACTGACCCACGCGCAAATATCCGTCCCCATACCTGGCCACCAACAGGGCAACTTGGAGGATCTTCAGTTTGCCACTCCTGGGTGGCCATGGTAAAGTTCACCATGGGATGGTGACCCTGGCTCAGGATGACACTCTTGAACCCCAAAGGCGTGTGCCATCTTCCACAGTCAGCCGCTCTCTGCCATTCCAATATGGGTGTAATTCAGGCTGTAACGGCCTTTTGGATTCCCCCATCAGCACTCGCTGCTTCAATTCATTCAGGAATGGGTAATTTTGCCTCCACAGCCGAATATTATTGGCAGCCACTGGGAGAGTTTTGAAAAAGTTCATGATGACCGTCTCTTCCATTGTGGGTACGACAAGTGTCTGTGAATCGTAGCCAACTCAACGCATCGGCGTCAGTGACTCAGCCTCCTGGGTAATGGTAGGCGGACAGTAATAAAGCCCACAGCTGGATATGGGCCAATGTTATGGGCTGCACCGCCATGCGGGTACTTCTGGAATTTCTTTCCCCGAACTGTCACCATTGACGAGGTGTCACAGTGGTTAGCGCTGCTGCCTCATAGCGCCAGAGACCTGGGTTCAGTTCCTGGCTTGGGTCAATGTCTGTGCGGAGTCTGCACATTCTCACCGTATCTGCATGGGTTTCATCTGGTTTCTCCGGTTTTCTCCCGCAGTCTGAGAGACGTTGCTGGTTAGGTGCGTTGGCCATGCTCAATTCTCCCTCAGTGTTACCCGGACAGACACCAATGTGTGGCGACGAGATGATTTTCACATTAGCTTCATTGCAGTGTTAATGTAAGCCTACATTTGACACTTTATAAATGTTAAACTTCCTCTGAGTATGAATTGTTGAATATCGCTGGGAAACCTCATCCAGCTGTCAGTATAAGTGCAGGTGAATAAGTTCGTAATTGGAAACAAGAATCCTCCTGCCAGCTTTGAAGCTAAGTCCTCGATCAGAGGGATTGGGTATTTATCCAGCTGTGAGAAACAGTTTACCGTTTGTTTAAAATTTCCCAGCACAAAGTATTTGTTTTCACTCTTGGGACTTGGGTGTCACTGGCCGGCCACCATGTATTACCCATCCCTAGTTGCCCATGTTCAGAGGACAATTAAGTGTCAACCACTTGGAGTCACATTTAGTCCTGACCACATAAGGACGACAGATTTCCTTCCCTGGGACATTGCTTAACCAGATGTGTTTTTCCGAAAATCGACAATGCTTTTATGGTCACCAGCTAATTCTGAATTCCAGATATATTTATTCAAATTCCACCATCTGCTGTGACGGGATTCGAACCCAGGTGCACAGAACTTTAGCTGGGTTTCTGTATTAATAGTTTAGTGATAAAACCACCAGTCCATCACATCCACACCCAGAGTGTACACACCCTGAGTTCCGGTAACCGAGACACACCATATTATATACGTCTGCAGGGCTCCCGGATTGGACAGCATTAACTGTCTCAATCACGGAGCTCATATTCCAATAACTCCACCTGATGGTTATCGTTAAAGTCATTAAGTATGTCTCTCTGTCTGTCTCTTTCTGTCTTTCTGTGCATCCCTCTCTGTATCTCTCTCTCTCTCTGCCTGTTTCTCTGTGTCTCTTACTGTCTCTCTGCATCTCCCTCATTCACGTCTTTACACTCTTCCTCCGTGTCTCCTCCTCCCCCCTCAGTCTCACTCTCCTCCTCCCTCTCCTTCTCTGTCGCCCTTTTCTTATTTCTCTGTCTTTCTCTCTCTCTCTACCTCGCTCTGTCTTTTGCTCTTGCTGTGTCCATTGTACTCATTCAGTATCACTGTTTCAAATTCACTGACGCTCTCTGTCTCTGTCTCTGTTTCTCTCTGCCTCTCTTTCTGTCTTTCTTTCCGTTTTAGTCTCCCTCTCTCGTTACATCCTTCCATCTGTCTCCCTTTCTCATTCCCTGCCCATCTCCCTCCCCATTTCCCCCAATCTCTATCCCTGTTTTTCTCGCTCTGGGAGAGTCCCTATCTGTCTCTGTTCTTTCTCTCTCTCTCTCTCGCTCTCTCTGTTTCTCTCCCTGTATCTGTTAGAAACTCTTTCAAACTGTGTCACGCTCCATGTATTTGTACCCTTCCCTCTCTCTGTCAACCTCCGTCTCTCTATCACTCCCAGTTTTGCTCTCACTGCCCTCTCTCTCTCTTTATCTGTCACTCTCTCTGTCTCTGTGAGGCTGTTTGTTATTGATATTTGAAAGTCCAATAGGAAGATTCAGGGGTCTTGTAGCTGTAGTTTCCTCTCAGGGTCTAATGAGTTGAAGAATTGCAGTAAGGGGAGCTTTCAGCAGATTGATTAGCTGCTGCCTGAAGTGAGTCTGTGTCACAGCATAAATGGCAGTATTTGTACAACAACTTGTGAGTTGCAACATGAAACCAAATTCCAGAACATAGATATCTAACCATACCGACCCATAGCCCAAATCATACATCCGAATCCATATAGAATAAACCATTAATGTCGACCATAAGAGGATGAAATTGGCTGAGATAACAAACAGTAAAATGATGGATTTCCTGCGACTCTCCATCTCTGGGTCTCTGGGATTCTCCCCACTGCTGTGAGCCCGGAGTCTCCTGCGGGCTCTGCTGCTCATTAAAATGTGTCTGACGGTGAAAACGTTGAGCAGCAGAATCAGGACGAACGGGACAGCCGGGGTTAGAATGTGGTGGAGGAACTCGATTGTTCCCCAGACCGGAGATTCCACAACATCCATTGTGTAATCACAAAACCAGGGGACGTTCACCAGCTGATATCTATTTAATAACATAAAATACCAGGAAATGTTCTTTAAACAGCTCAGCACCGTCACTGTTCCCAGAACCACAGCCGCCGATTTCTCACTGCAATATTTACTCTTCAGCTTGGGGCAGCAAATGGCCACAAATCGATCAAAGGTGAAAGTGACGGTGAACCAGACAGAACAGTCAGTGGCTGCAAAAAGCAGGACGGCGTGGATGTTACACACGGGGACCGACAGCAGGAAATCAAACTGTTCCGGATAAAGAATGGGAATGTGTCTGAATATCAGGTCGAGGATAACGACCAGCAGATCCCCCGCTGACATGGCCACCAGGTAACGAGTCACACATTTGGACAGACCACAGTTTCTGCTCGTCAGTGTCACAATTGTGATTATGTTCACTGTCAGGAAGGGAAATAAAGAATAAAGTTAGACAGGATTCAGGGAAAGAAGTTACCATTTGGACTGAGGATGGGTTGAAATAAAAAAGAATGTATACACATAAAATCACTTATTTTTTTTAAACCAGCACGTGTTTTGCAGTGTGAGAGGAAAGTGGAGCATCCGGAGGAAACCCACACAGACACGGGAAGAAGGTCCAAACTCCACACAGACAGTGACCCAAGCCTGGAATTGAACCCAGGTCCCTGACGCTGTGAATCAGCAGTGCTAACCACTGTGTCACCGTGCTGCTCCATGGTAGCAACACACTGGTATACATTTGGGAGCGAGATTTCCGGGGAGTCCACAACATTGACCCTCACTCAGCTACAAGTAAATAGCCCCCCTCCCTTGTGGGGGATTTGGAGGGTAAGAAGGATGAGGGAGTAAACCTTACAGAAAATCCAGACTGGAGTCCTGTAGATGGTAATCTGTCGTCTCTCAGACAGTTTACTGACAACCCCTGCAACAGAGCTGGTACCAAAGAGGGCTAGTTTGACCTTTGCCTCTGGACAATACTAACAATTGGCAGAGGGAGATCCTGATGCATTGACAGCACGGAATCTCTATTATATTTACACAGAACTGTACCCTGGAGAGGAGATCACAGCATTGTGGCCACTGTTAGCGCAACACAGGAAAAAATAGTAATCTCACACTCGATTGGCACAGAACACAACTTCCAAGAGTGGGAGAAAGCTTCAGGGTTCAGCGAATAGCTATCGTCCATAATGCTCAGTGCGATTGCTGCTGTCCCACGTTGGTTTACTGGACCAGTGCAGCTGCCTCAGTCCTCTCTCGGCAGGATGGTTGCCAATCTATGCACCAGGTAAAACTCAAACAAAGGCCAGTACCAAAGGAAAAGCCAAGCAGGCTGCCTTAATGCCTATCGTCCGGTGACTCTGATGTCCAATATTATGAAATGCATCAAAAGGTTAGTCATGGTATGAATCAGTTCCGGCTTCCCAGATTGCCTGGATCCACGACAGTTCACCGACATCCACAACAGGTCCACAATGCCATCTCCCTGGCCCGACAGTGAACCCTGGAACACAGACTCGTGTTTATCAACTACAGCTCAGCCTGCAACACCATTAGTCCTACGAAACTCATGTCCAAAGTCCGTGGCCCTGGGCTTGGCTCCTGCCTCTGCAATTGGATCCTGAACTTCCGAATCCATAGACAGCAAAATTAAGGACAATCAACAACATCTCCTCCACAATCATCCTGAACAGCGGTGCCCCGTAAGGCTGCGTCCTCAGCCCCTTACTGTACTCCTTATACACTGGTGACTGTGTGGCCAAATTCCCCTCCAACTCCATTTCCAAGTTTGCTGATGACACCTGCAGTGGGTCGGAGGAAGAGACAGAGAATCTGGTGAACTGGGGCGACAACAATAATCTCTTCCTCAATGTCAACAAAGCAAACCGACTTTTGGAAGCCTAGTGGAGTACATGCCCCGATCTACATCAATGGGATGAAGTTGAAATAGTCGAGAGCTTCACGTTTTACGGTCCACATCACGAAAAACCTTTCCTGGTTCCTCCATGACATCCCTATAATTAAAAAAGTCTCCGAACGCCTCTATTTTCTCAGAGGTTTACAGACATTTGGCATGTCAGCTGCGACTCTCACCAACTTTTACAGATGCACCATAAATAACATTCTAGCTTTGTATGGCTCCTGCTCTGTCCAAGACTGCGAGAAACTTCAACGCTTGATGAATGCAGACCAGTCCATCACTCAAACCAACCTCCCACTCATTAACTCTGTCTAAACTTCCCGTTGCCTCACAAAAGCAACCAGCCTAATTCAGGAATAGCGCACCATGGACATCAACTTTTCCCACTTGTTCCATCGGAGAAAAAGATAATAAATGTGTGAGGACATGGACCAACCGACTCATAGAATCATAGAATCAGTACAGTGCAGAAGGGGGCCATTTGACCCATCGAGTCTACACCGACAACAATCCCACCCAGGTCCTATCCCCGAAATCCCACATATGTACCCTGCTAATACCCCAAACATACATATCCCAGAACGCTAATGGGCAGTTAACATGGCCAATCAACCTAACCTGCACATTTTGGACTGTGGGTGAAAACCGCAGCATCCGGAGCACACCCATGCCGACACGGGTAGAATGTGCAAATTCCACACAGACAGTGATCCAAGCCAGAAATCGAACTCAGGTTCCTGTGAGACAGCAACGCTAACCATTGTGCCACCATGCTGCCGACTCAGGAACAGCTTCTCTGCTGCCATCAGACGTTTGAATGGACCCACATTGCATTAAGATGATCTTTTACTACATCCCAGCTATGACTGCAACATTACATTCTGCCCTCTCTCCTTCTCTCTGTACAGTATGCTTTGTCTGTATGGCACTCAAGCAACAACACTTTTCACTGTATATACAATGTTATGAAATGCATCAAAAGGTTAGTCATGACATGAATCAATTCCGGCCTCCCAGATTGCCTGGATACACTACAGTTCACCTACCTCCCCAACAGGTCCACATACACTATCTCCCTGGCCCAACACTGAACTCTGTAACACTGTAACTCTGAACATAGAGAAGGAGAGAGTGCAGAATGTAATGTTGGACTCAGAGCGAGGGTGCAGAATAAGATCATCTGAATGCAATGTGGGTCCATTAAAACGTCAGATGGCAGCAGAGAAGAAGCTGTTCTTGAGTCGGCAGCATGGTGGCACAATGGTTCGCACTGCTGTCTCACAGGGACCTGAATTCGATTCCCGGCTTGGATCACATATTTATTATATGTGAAAATAATAAACCAAATCAATTCAAATCAAATCAGTCTTTTGCATCTCAAGCTGAAACATCAGCACGATGTGCCCTGACCTTACCAATGAACTTATGCAGGTTGATGATGTACACGGGACGGCTGTGACCGAGACTGAATTTACAAGGCTGAATGTGGACATTGGGGAGCTGCGAGAAACTGGACTTGCTCACAGTGGATTCTTTTCAGAGGAACATCACACGTTCTTGTAATAGGAGAAATCCCAACAGGCGAGATGTGAGAATGGAACAAAGTAAAACAAAAGCTTCACTGGTGGTGATGGAATCCCAGGAATTCAAATGGGATCCCTGATGCTGTGAGGCAGCAGTGCCAACCACTGTGCCATACTGCGATCCTGCAACTTACCCTGGAGATATCCAAGATCACGGCCAGGACACCACCATCACCATATCCGTGGTAGGGAAATGATTGGAAAACAATCTGAGGGACAGAATTAATCTCCACTTCGAGAGGTAAGGATTTATGAACAATAGTCAGCGTGCCTTTGACAGGGGGAGATCATGTCTAACAATTCGCTGGAATATATTGAGGAGGTGACTGGATGAGGAGATGAGGGAAGTGCAGTCGATGTACTCTACGTGTTCTTCAGAAAAGCTTTTGACAAATATGGAAGACTGAACAAGGAAGTGATTCCGACTGGAACCAGGTCAATTTGGTAAATTATATTCAAAATGGCTGAGTGGCAGAGGGTGATGGTGGAAGGTTGTTTTTGTCACTGCAAGCCTGTGTTCAGTGGGGTTCCACAGCGATCGATGTTGGGTCCCTTGCTGTTTGTAGTGTACATTGATGGTCGAGACATGAATGTGTGAGGTGTGATCAGTAAGTTTGCAGATGATACAAAAATTGGTGGTGTGGTAAATATTGAGGAGGAAAGCCTTAGATTACAGGAATCATGGAATCCTGCAGTGCAGAAGGAGGCCATTCAGCCCATCAAGTCTGCATTGAGCAGAATACCACCCAGGCGATATCTCCTGAACCCCATGCATTTACCCAAGCAATTCTCCCTGACAGTAAGTCCAGTATATCCTGGCCAATCCATCTAACCCACAAGTCTTCCGACTGTGTGCGGAAACTGGAGCACGCAGAGGAAACCCATGCAGACACGGGGAGAATGTGCAAACTCCACACAGATGTGGTCCAAGCCAGAAATGGAACACACGTCCCTGGCGCTGTGGGGCAGCAGTGCTAACCACTGTGCCACCGTGCTGAGGAAACTGAAAGGCTGGGCAAATGGGCAAATGTAATTTACACCTGACCAATGTGAGGCCATGCATTTGGGACGACTATCCGGGCAAGGAAATGTACCATGTCCGGTCGAGTCTGAGGAAGTGCAGAGGACCAGAATGAATTTGGGGTGCAGATATGTGGATCCTTAAAAGCAGCAAGACAGGTAGATGAGGTGGTTAAGACGACATGTAGGATACTTGCCTTTAGCAGCCGCAGCATAGAATATAAGAGCTGGGAGGTGATGATGGAAGTGTATAAAACGCTGGTTAGACCAGAGCAAGAGAACTGTGTGCAGCTCTGGTCATCACACTACAGGAAGGATGTGATTACACTGGAGACGGTGGAGAGGAGATTCACCAGGATGCTGCCTGGGCTGGAGAGTTTCAGCTATGAGGAGAGGCTGGTGAGGCTGGGTTTTTTACCTTAGAGCAGAGACGGCTGGAGGTGGAGCGGGTGTAGTGGGTGGTGGTGGGGAATGCTTTCAGGTGGGGGCCGGGTGGCGGGGGGGGGGGGGGGGGGGGAACTGAGTGATATGAACAAAATTATGTGGCACATAGATAGGAAGAAACCTTTTCCCTTTCGTAGAGGTGTCAATAACCAGAGGGGCGTGGATTTAAGGTAAAGGGCAGATTTTTGTGTGGATTTGAGGGAAAATGTTTCCATCCACAGGGTGCTGGGATCTACAGCTCACGGCCTGAAAGGATGGTAGAAGCGGGAACAACCACAATAGGCATTTAGATCAGCAATTCAAACGCCAGAGCATATAATTATTAAACTAGAAAGAGTGCAGAAAAGATTTACTCGGATGCTACTGGGACTTGATGGATTGAGTTATAAGGAGAGTCTGAATAGACTGGGACTTTTTCCCCTGGAGCGTAGGAGGCTGAGGGGTTAACTTAGAGAGGTCTATAAAATAATGAGGGGCACAGATCAGCTCGATAGTCAATATCTTTTCCGAAAGGTAGGGGAGTCTAAAACTAGACGGCACAGATTTAAGGTGAGAAGGGAAAGATACAAAAGGGTCCAGAGGGGCAATTTTTTCACACAGAGGGTGGTGAGTGTCTGGAACAAGCTGCCAGAGGCAGTAGTAGAGGCGGGTACAATTTTATTTTTTAAAAAGCGTTTAGATAGTTAAATGGGCACGATGGGTATAGAGGGATATCGGGCAAATGTGGGCAATTGGGATTAGTTTAGGAGTTTTAAAAGAAAGGGCAGCATGGATAAGATGGGCCGAAGGGCCTGTTTCCATTCTGTAAACTCTATGACAAGGCTGTGGATGGAGTGCTGGAAAATGGGATTCGATTGGATAGGTGTTTGATGACCAGTTCAGACATAATGGCCGAATGGCCTCATTTTGTGCTGTTAAAACTCGATGGCTGTTGGACCACCCTCAGCAGTGGCCCCATCACTTGCAGCTCTCACAGCGCTGGCTGGGATACCGACCATGTACCAAACCTATCTGGTTGCAAATGCGCAATTGCAGCCAGCAGTGAGCTGCCTGGTCTGAGAGAGACATCTGTCAGCTCTCTGCTGCTGCAGCTCGCTTCAACACAACAGCTGCCCCCAGGTAGTCCGGGGCTCCTCAGCTCTTTCTGAGCAGCCCCCGACCAGATATAGACCCAGCCCCCTCCCCACCACCTGGACCAATCACCCTCCATTCCCCCATACCAATTGCATGCAGAGTGTCAGCAGGGCACGTCTCCCTAACCCACTGTGCATGCAGAGAGGCAGCGAGGACACTTCCTACCCCACTGTGCATGCAGAGAGGCAGGGAGAACCCTTCCTACAGCACTGTGCATGCAGAGAGGCAGCGAGAACCCTCCCTACCCCACTGTCCATGCAGAGAGGCAGCGAGACCCCCTCCCTACCCCACTGTGCATGCAGAGAGGCAGCGAAACCCGCTCCCTACCCCACTGTGCATGCAGAGTGGCAGCGAGACCCCCTCACTACCCCACTGTGCATGCAGAGAGGCAGTGATGCCCCCTCCCTACCCCCACTGTCCATGCAGAGAGGCAGCGAGAACCCCACCCTACCCCACTGTGCATGCAGAGTGGCAGCGAGACCCCCTCCCTACCCCACTGTGCATGCAGAGAGGCAGTGATGCCCCCCTCCCTACCCCCACTGTCCATGCAGAGAGGCAGCGAGAACCCCTCCCTACCCCACTGTGCATGCAGAGAGGCAGCGAAACTCCCTCCCTACACCACTGTGCATGCAGAGAGGCAGCGAAACCCCCTCCCTACACCACTGTGCATGCAGAGTGGCAGCGAGATCCCCTCCCTACCCCACTGTGCATGCAGAGAGGCAGTGATGCCCCCCTCCCTACCCCCACTGTCCATTCAGAGAGGCAGCGAGAACCCCTCCCTAACCCACTGTGCATGCAGAGAGGCAGCGAAACCCCCTGCCT
Source organism: Mustelus asterias (assembly GCF_964213995.1). NCBI lineage: Eukaryota > Metazoa > Chordata > Chondrichthyes > Carcharhiniformes > Triakidae > Mustelus > Mustelus asterias. The sequence goes on from NW_027590111.1 coordinate 182,511, forward strand.
ACCCCACTGTGCATGCAGAGAGGCAGCGAGACCCCCTCCCTACCCCTACAGTCCACGCAGAGAGGCAGTGATGTCCCCCTCCCTCCCAACACCAATCACGTGCAGAGTGGCAGCGGGGACCACCCCACCCCACAGGCAGCGGGCAGAGTGGTAACGGGACCCTCTCCGACCCAGCAACTCCGTTCAGAGTCGGCCCCGCTGCCTTCAGGCTCCGCCCCTGTAGACCACGCCACCTCATGCCCCACTCCCTGGTACTGCCCGGTGGGCATTGCCCAAGGGGCACCTACCTTTGCCCTCGACCTTGCCCGGTGTCCTCAATGGCCTTCAGTTCTCCCGGCGAGGTCATCATGACTCGTCCTCATACATGTGGCCAGCTGTTTTCCTCACCGGACCCAACCTCTCCCGGTGAGGCTGCGAAGGCAAGTGTGGCGCACAATTCCATCCCAGGCTCGCTAACTTCATTTAAATTTGTTTTAATATTAATTGAAATAATTTATTCAGCCTCTTGCCGGAAATGGGCTGAATTCAGGAGACTGAATCCGCTGTTTATCCATTGCCGGTGAAGGTTGCAAGAGGTGAGAAATGGGACGTGGACCTGAGTTCCAGGCTGTCACGCGGTTTTACTTGATCACCCCACCATCAATGGACAGGGAGTAGCTGTTTTCCTGCCCCCCTACCGTGTGAGTGTTGCGTGTGTCTATATTGTCTGTACCAGTATGCATGTGTGTGTGTGCGTGTTTGTGTGTGAGCAACAGAGTACCTGACGAGTGTTCCTAAGTGTGCGTTATTCTGGAGTGTTGCAGCAATTTTGGTTCTTGAATTTGTGTGAGTGGGAGTAAGTGTCTAAGTCTGATTGCTTCTATCAACAAATGTGTGCATTAATGTATGTGCGTTTGGGTGTGCCTGTGTTCCTGTTGCTCTCGGAGAGCTTGTGGTGGCACAGGGGATAGCATTGCTGCCTCACAGCACCAGAGGTCCTGGTTCAATTGCAGGCTTGGCCACTGTCTGTGCAGATTCTGCATGTTCTCCCCATGTCTGCGTGGGTTTCCTCCGGGTGCTCCAGTTTCCTCCCACTATCTGAAAGTTGTGCTGGTTGGGTGCATTGGCCGTGCTAAATTCTCCCTCAGTGTACCTGAACAGGCGCTGGAGTGTGGTGACTCGGGGATTTTTATAGTAACTTCATTGCAATGTTAATGTTCGCATACTTGTGACACTGATGAATAAATTTCAAATTTAATGAAATATGTTCTCTCTCTGTGAGATCCTGCTGTGCAGATATGACCAATAAAATTGATTCTGCGGCCTGGTGATTGGGTGGGTGAACTGGTGTTATATGCAGAGGGTGAAAAGGATTCTGTCTCAATCTTTTACGCACGAAGGAATAGTGTTTGAGGTCGCATGTCTATGGAAAATCACAGCACTCAGAAGACATCCCAGCCCATAGACACTGAGACAATTGTCAGTGGCTGAAAGAATTAATAACCGGATACAGAGATTCAACAAGAGCAGCAAACACAGGACAGTAAATGACAAGAAAATCAATGCAGTTAAGCAGCCTTTCTAGAATTAGGAACTGGACACAGGGGACGGGAGTTTACAGCCTCACTCTTCCCCAAGCTGCAAAATCCCACCCGTGTTCAACAGACCTTCCCATTCTCCGCCCTTCGTCTGCACCGATTCCCGTGGCGGTCGGGCCGGTCCAATTCCAGCCAGAGACTTACCCGGAACACCAACAATCGCCAGGAGGGGATAGTAAAAGCATTGAATCACCCTCAGTAGATATTCAAACCGATCAGCTGATGTCAACCAATAATAATCATCAGTAAACTCCGAAATCCAATAGAATAAACTCCTGTCCTTGGTTGGAACATTCCGGTTCATTGTTCCCAGATTCTGATCCATTGTTGGAACATTCCGGTTCATTGTTCTCAGATTCGAGAGGGCACAGGTTTAAGGTGAGACGGGAGCGATACAAAAGTGTCCAGAGGGGCAATGTTTTCACACAGAGGGTGGTGAGTGACTGGAACAAGCTGCCAGATGTAGTAGTAGAGGCGGGTCCAATTTTGTCTTTTAAAAAGCATTTAGATAGTGACATGGGTACAGAAGGATATGGGCCAAATGCGGGCAATTGGGGTTAGTTTATGAGTTTAAAAAAAAGGGTGGCATGGACAAGTTGGGCCGAATGGCCTGTTTCCATGCTGTAAACCTCTATGACTCTGTTCTGATCCATTGTTGGAAGACTCCAATCCATTGTTCCCAGATTCTGATCCATTGTTGGAAGACTCCAATCCATTGCTCCCAGATTCTGATCTCTCCTCTCCCTCCCTCTCTCCAGAGCCGCTGATCTCTGTTGGTGTCGGAGTTGCCGCTCCCGCTGACTCACTGGGAAAACACATTGAACGGAATCCCTTATTAATAGAAGAGGGGAATCCCTCCAGGCACACTAATCGGATCCATGGAGACTCACATCAATTCCAGTCACTGAACAAACAGCTTCACTTAACCCCCTTCAATCCAACACTTTTTATACCCAACGTAGAACAGTTACAGCCTCGATGGGGTGTTGAGGGTCAGGGAGGGATGGAAAATTGGAAATAATGTAGGGTGAATATTAATTCGATACAGCAGAGATCACTCTGCTAGTGTTAATTTCGAGACGACGAGAATACAAAAGCAGGGGTGTACTGCTGAGGGTTTATAAGACACTGGTCTGACCGCATTCACAATATTGTCAGCAATTTTGGTCCCCGTATCTAAGGAAGGATGTGCTGGCCTTGGAGAGGGTCCAGAGCAGGTTCACAAGAATGATCCGGGGAATGAAAGACTTGACGCATGAGGAGCGTCTGAGGACTGGGGGTCCATACTCGATGCAGCTTGGAAGTATGAGGAAGGGGATAACATTGAAACTTACAGAATAATGAAAGGCCTGGATAGAGTGCACTTGGGGAAGATGTTTCCATGAGTAGGGGAGAATTGGACCCCAGGGCACAGACTCAGAGGAAAGGGATGGCCCTTTAGAAATGTGATGTGGAGATGGCGGTGTTGGACTGGGGTGTGCGCAGTAAGAAGTCTCACAACACCAGTTTCCCACTCACCTGATGAAGGAGCAGCGTTCCGAAAGCTCGTGATTCGAAATAAACCTGTGGGACTTTAACCCGCTGTTGTGAGACTTCTTACTTCAGAACTGAGACGAGGAGGAATTTCTTCAGCCAGAGGGTGGTGAATCTGTGGAATTCATTGCCACACAAGGCTGTGGAGGCCAGATCATTGAATGTATTTAATAAAGAGATAAATAGGTTCTTGACTGGTACAGCGATCAAGGGTTACAGGGAGAAAGCAGGAGAATGGGTTTGAGAAACCTATCAGACAGAATTGAATGGTAGAGCCGGCTCGACGGGCCCAAAGGCCTCATTCTGCTCTTATATCTTATTGTCTTATGGGTATCATGGTCGTGGTTTTTAGATGAAGTTAACGTCAATCAGGGTTGATATAGTCTGCTTAATCCAGGTTGTAGCAGATCTTATGTACAGCTCATGGACAGAACAATCTTAGTATAGGACTTCACACGGATCAATCTCTCAGCATTACGTACAGTACAGTCTGAGCTCGAGTCATCAGATAGAACTGTCTCTCAGTGTTATGTACAGTGCAATCTGAGGCTTCAGATAGAACTATCTCTCAGTGTTATGTACAGTACAATCTGAGGCTTCAGATCGAACTATCTCTCAGTGTTATGTACAGTACAATCTGAGGCTTCAGATAGAACTATCTCTCAGTGTTATGTACAGTGCAATCTGAGGCTTCAGATAGAACTATCTCTCAGTCTTATGTACAGTACAATCTGAGGCTTCAGAAGAACTTTGTCTCACTGCTATGCACAGTACAATCTTTGGCTTCAGATAGAACTATCTCTCAGTGTTATGTACAGTACAATCTGAGGCTTCAGATAGAACTATCTCTCAGTGTTATGAACAGTACAATCAGAGGCTTCAGGTAGAACTATCTCTCAGTGTTATGAACAGTACAATCTGAGGCTTCAGATAGAACTATCTCTCAGTGTTATGCACAGTACAATCTGAGGCTTCAGATAGAACTATCTCTCAGTGTTACGTATTTTATTATTAAATTTATCATTTTATTGCCCAGAACCGAAGAGTCCCTTCTGCTGGATGAACATGGAATACCGAGGGGGGGTGTTTATTTGGGGTGGGGGTGAGGGTAGGGCGTGTGGGGCTGTCCCATACGGGGCACCGTCTGCGCCTTTAAAATAAAATCCAAAGTTACAAGAGTTTTCTCCCCCTCCTATTGTTTTCATTGTAACTATGATCTGATGTCAGTGATTGAAATCAGTTCGTCAGATGGTAGCAGGCACAGCACAATTCTCCAGTAGAATAGGCCTTCTGGACAATCGCCGGGTAAACCCTTAACTATCAGGGGCGCAACAAGTACGATAATACCCAGCCCCCCCCTTCCCATTGCCAGACAGCACCCCCCCCCCCCCTACACCGCCCTCCAGCCCATGCTCCAATCCATTACTAATTAAAACTCTGTCTGTCTCCTCAAATTTTCCATGTCCCAGCATCCACCGCACTCCGAGGTAATGAATTCCACAGATTCACCACCCATTGAGAGAAGTAATTTCTCCCCATGTCTGTTTTAAATCTGCTGCCCCTTTCCCGTAAGATGCCCTACATTGTTCTACACTGTGATTCTCAATAGGCTGCTTTATACCATTCCAACTACAGTGGCACAGTGGTTAGCACTGCTGCAGAAAGGCACTTCGAGGGGGGTCTGTATACTGAGGATCCCACCCTTCCATCCTCCTCTAACCTAATTATAAGTGTGGGGAAGTTTTTTTGTTTTCTTTTTTTCTTGCTGGTAATGGCTTCAGGGATGGCAGTTCAGGCAGTATGCTGCATCTCCTGTGGGATGTATGTGGTGAGGAAATCCAGTAGTGTTTCAGGAGATTTTAGTTGTAAGAAGTGCATTAGATTGCAGCTTCTGGAGGAGCGTGTAAAGGAGCTGGAGGGGGAGGTAGAGGAACTCCGCATAATTCGGGAGGCGGAGGTGGAAGTTGATAGGAGTTATAGAGAAATAGTAACTCCTAGAAATGAGGCTTGGGTCAATGCCAGGAGGAGGGGTAAGAAGCAATCGGGAAGACAATCCCCTGGGGCGGATCCCCTCCATAATAGGTTTTCGGTGCTGGAGGCTACAGTTGAGGAGGAATCAACTGAGCATAGAGAGCAGATCTCTGGGGGTGAGCCGAGTGAGAAAGCTCAGGTGGTTAGGGGCTGTAAAAGACTGGGCCTTGTGATTGGGGACTCCACAATTAAGGGGACAGATAGGAGGGTCGGAACTAAAGGTAGGGACTCAGGGTTGGTGTGTTGCCTACCAGGGGCTGGGGTCCGGGATGTGTCTGACAGGGTATTCAGGACTCTTAGGGGGGAGGGAGATAAACCACAAGTTATTGTACATGTGGGGACACACGACATAGGGAGGATAGGGGAAGGGGATATTAGGCAGGGATTTATGGAGTTGGGGTGGAAACTAAAGGCCAAGACTGACAGAGTGGTTATCTCTGGACTCTTGCCTGTACCACGGGATAGTTTAGAGAGGAATAGGGAGAGGGAAGGTTTGAATTCATGGCTGAGGGGATGGTGCAGGAGGGAGGGGTTCAGGTACTTAAGCAATTGGGGCTCGTACTGGGGAAGGTGTGACCTCTATGAGAAGGATGGTCTACACCTTAATCAGAAGGGGACCAATATCCTGGGGGGTAAATTTGCTAAGGCCATGCAGGGAGGTTTAAACTGATTCGGGGGGGGGGGGAGGGATCCTGAGTAGTGGGGCTGAAAGTGAGGGATGCATGGATGGGGACTGCAATGCACGGCATTGCAGAGGTGGGGTGGAGCAGGGTTTGAAATGTGTATACTTCAATGCCAGGAGTATTCGCAATAAAGTGGGTGAACTTGCAGCGTGGATCAGTACCTGGGACTTCGATGTTGTGGCTATTTCAGAGACATGGATAGAGCAGGGGCAGGAATGGATGCTGCAGGTCCCGGGGTTCAAATGTTTTAGTCGAAGTAGGGAAGGAGGTAGAAGAGGGGGAGGGGTAGCATTATTGGTCAGAGATTGTATCACAGTGTCAGAGAGGAGGTTTGATGAGGACTTATCTGTTGAGGTAGTATGGGCGGAGATTAGAAATAGGAGAGGAGAGGTCACCCTGTTGGGAGTCTTTTATAGACCTCCTAAAAGTTCTAGAGAGGTTGAGGAAAGCATTGCGGAGTCAATCCTGCTTAGGAGTGAAAGTAATAGGGCAATTGTTATGGGGGATTTTAACTTGACTAATATTGACTGGAATTGTTATAGCTCTAGCTCGTTAGAGGGGTCAGTTTTTGTTCAAAGCGTGCAGGAAGGTTTTTTGACTCAGTATGTAGACAGGCCAACTAGAGGTGAGGCTATATTGGATCTGGTGCTGGGAAATGAGCCAGACCAGGTGCTAGACTTGGAAGTTGGTGTGCATTTTGGTGATAGTGACCACAATTCGGTTACGTTCACCTTAGTGATGGAAAGGGATAGGCATGAACCTCGGGCCAGTGGTTTTAGCTGGGGGAAGGGTAATTATGAGGCTATTAGGAGAGAATTAGGAAACATAGGTTGGACTAGGAGATTACAGGGACTGGGAACGTCCGACATGTGGAGTTTTTTCAAGGAGCAGCTACTGCGAGTCTGTGATAGGTATGTCCCTGTCAGGCAAGGAGGAATTGGTAGGGCTAGGGAACCGTGGTGCACCAAAAGAGTTTCTTTGTTGGTTAAAAAGAAAAAGGAGGCTTATGTTCGGATGAGACGTGAGCACTCGGGTAGTGCACTAGAAAGCTTTAGATTGGCTAAGAGGGAGTTGAAGAGCGAGCTTAGAAGGGCTAAAAGGGGACATGAGAAGACTTTGGCGGATAGGGTTAAAGAGAATCCTAAGGCGTTCTATAGGTATGTCAAGAACAGAAGGTTGGTTAGGGCAAGTTTAGGGCCAGTTATAGATGGCAGAGGGAAGTTATGTGTGGAACCGGAGGAGATTGGTGAAGCATTGAACCAATATTTCTCTTCGGTGTTCACGCAAGGGGACATGAATATAGCTGAGGAGGACACTGGGTTGCAAGGGAGTAGAATAGACAGTATTACAGTTGATAAGGAGGATGTGCAGGATATTCTGGAGGGTCTGAAAATAGATAAATCCCCTGGTCCGGATGGGATTTATCCAAGGATTCTCTGGGAGGCAAGAGAAGTGATTGCAGAGCCTCTGGCTCTGATCTTCAGGTCGTCGTTGGCCTCTGGTATAGTACCAGAAGATTGGAGGTTAGCGAATGTTGTCCCATTGTTTAAGAAGGGGAACAGAGACTTCCCCGGGAATTATAGACCGGTGAGTCTCACTTCTGTTGTCGGCAAGATGTTGGAAAAAATTATAAGGGATAGGATTTATAGTTATTTGGAGAGTAATGAATTGATAGGTGATAGTCAGCATGGTTTTGTGGCAGGTAGGTCGTGCCTTACTAACCTTATTGAGTTTTTTGAGAAAGTGACCAAGGAGGTGGATGGGGGCAAGGCAGTGGACGTGGTATATATGGATTTTAGTAAGGCGTTTGATAAGGTTCACCATGGTAGGCTTCTGCAGAAAATGCAGATGTATGGGATTGGGGGTGATCTAGGAAATTGGATCAGGAATTGGCTAGCGGATAGGAAACAGAGGGTGGTGGTTGATAGTAAATATTCATCATGGAGTGCGGTTACAAGTGGTGTACCTCAGGGATCTGTTTTGGGGCCACTGCTGTTTGTAATATTTATTAATGATCTGGATGAGGGTATAGTTGGGTGGATTAGCAAATTTGCTGATTACACCAAAGTCGGTGGTGTGGTAGACAGTGAGGAAGGGTGTCGTAGTTTGCAGGAAGACTTAGACAGGTTGCAAAGTTGGGCCGAGAGGTGGCGGATGGAGTTTAATGCGGAGAAGTGTGAGGTAATTCACTTTGGTAGGAATAACAGATGTGTTGAGTATAGGGCTAACGGGAGGACTTTGAATAGTGTGGCGGAGCAGAGGGATCTAGGTGTATGTGTGCATAGATCCCTGAAAGTTGGGAATCAAGTAGATAAGGTTGTTAAGAAGGCATATGGTGTCTTGGCGTTTATTGGTAGGGGGATTGAATTTAGGAGTCGTAGCGTTATGTTGCAACTGTACACAACTCTGGTGCGGCCGCACTTGGAGTACTGTGTGCAGTTCTGGTCCCCACATTACAGGAAGGATGTGGAGGCTTTGGAGAGGGTGCAGAGGAGGTTTACCAGGATGTTGCCTGGTATGGAGGGGAGATCCTATGAGGAGAGGCTGAGGGATTTGGGATTGTTTTCGCTGGAAAGGCGGCGGCTAAGAGGGGATCTTATTGAAACATATAAGATGATTAGAGGTTTAGATAGGGTGGATAGTGATAGCCTTTTTCCTCTGATGGAGAAATCCAGCACGAGGGGGCATGGCTTTAAATTGAGGGGGGGTAGTTATAGAACCGATGTCAGGGGTAGGTTCTTTACCCAGAGGGTGGTGAGGGATTGGAATGCCCTGCCAGCATCAGTAGTAAATGCGCCTAGTTTGGGGGCGTTTAAGAGATCCGTAGATAGGTTCATGGACGAAAAGAAATTGGTTTAGGTTGGAGGGTCACAGTTTTTTTTTTAACTGGTCGGTGCAACATCGTGGGCCGAAGGGCCTGTTCTGCGCTGTAATGTTCTATGTTCTATGTTCTATGTTCTGTACTCTGTCCCTTTACTGGACCCATTCACTGAGTTCTCCACAGTCTCTGTACTCTGTACTCTGGCTCTTTACTAGACCCATTCACTGAGTTCCCCACAGTCTCTGTACTCTGGCTCTTTACTGGACCCATTCACTGAGTTCTCCACAGTCTCTGCACTCTGTACTCTGGCTCTTTACTGGACCCATTCACTGAGTTCTCCACAGTCTCTGTACTCTGTACTCTGGCTCTTTACTGGACCCATTCACTGAGTTGTCCACAGTCTCTGTACTCTGTACTCTGGCCCTTTACTGGACCCATTCACTGTGTTCCCCACAGTCTCTGTACTCTGTACTCTGTCCCTTTACTGGACCCATTCACTGAGTTCTCCACAGTCTCTGTACTCTGGCCCTTTACTGGACCCATTCACTGAGTTCTCCACAGTCTCTGTACTCTGTACTCTGGCCCTTTACAGGACTCATTCACTGAGTTCTCCACAGTCTCTGTACTCTGTACTCTGGCACTTTACTGGACCCGTTCACTGTGTTCTTCACAGCCTCTATACTCTGTACTCTGGCCCTTTACTGGAGCCAATCACTGAGTTCCCCACAGTCTCTGTACTCTGGCTCTTTACTGGACCCATTCACTGAGTTCTCCACAGTCTCTGCACTCTGTACTCTGGCTCTTTACTGGACCCATTCACTGAGTTCTCCACAGTCTCTGTACTCTGTACTCTGGCCCTTTACTGGAGCCAATCACTGAGTTCTCCACAGTCTCTGTACTCTGTACTCTGGCCCTTTACTGGAGCCATTCACTGAGTTCTCCACAGTCTCTGTACTCTGTACTCTGGCCCTTTACTGGACCCATTCACTGAGTTCTCCACAGTCTCTGTACTCTGGCCCTTTACTGGACCCATTCACTCTGTTCTCCACAGTCTCTGTACTCTGGCCCTTTACTGGACCCATTCACTGAGTTCTCCACAGTCTCTGTACTCTGTACTCTGGCCCTTTACTGGACCCATTCACTGGGTTCTACACAGTCTCTGTACTCTGGCCCTTTACTGGACCCATTCATTGAGTTCCCCACAGTCTCTGTACTCTGTACTTTGGCTCTTTACTGGACCCATTCACTGAGTTCTCCACAGTCTCTGTACTCTGTACTCTGGCCCTTTACTGGACCCATTCACTGAGTTCTCCACAGTCTCTGTACTCTGTACTCTTGCCCTTTACTGGTCCCATTCACTGAGTTATCCACAGTCTCTGTACACTGGCCCTTTACTGGAGCCATTCACTGAGTTCGCCACAGTCTCTGTACTCTGGCAATTTACTGGACCCATTCACTGAGTTCTCCACAGTCTCTGTACTCTTTACTCTGGCCCTTTACTGGACCCATTCACTGAGTTCTCCCCAGTCACTGTACTCTGTACTCTGGCCCTTTACTGGAGCCATTCACTGAGTTCTACACAGTCTCTGTACTCTGGCCCTTTACTGGACCCATTCACTGAGTTCTCCACAGTCTCTGTACTCTGTACTCTGGCCCTTTACTGGACCCATTCACTGTGTTCTCCACAGTCTCTGTGCTCTGTCCCTTTACTGGACCCATTCACTGAGTTCTCCACAGTCTCTGTACTCTGTACTCTGGCCCTTTACTGGATACATTCACTGAGTTCTCCACAGTCTCTGTACTCTGTACTCTGTCCCTTTACTGGACCCATTCACTGAGTTCTCCACAGTCTCTGTACTCTGGCCCTTTACTGGAGCCATTCACTGAGTTCTACACAGTCTCTGTACTCTGGCCCTTTACTGGAGCCATTCACTGAGTTCTCCACAGTCTCTGTACTCTGTACTCTGACCCTTTACTGGACCCATTCACTGAGTTCTCCACAGTCTCTGTACTCTGTTCTCTGACCCTTTACTGGACCCATTCACTGAGTTCTACACAGTCTCTGTACTCTGACCTTTTACAGGACCCATTCACTGTGTTCTCCACAGTCTCTGTACTCTGTACTCTGGCCCTTTACTGGACACATTCACTGAGTTCTCCACAGTCTCTGTACTCTGTACTCTGGCCCTTTACTGGACCCATTCACTGAGTTCTCCACAGTCTCTGTACTCTGTACTCTGGCCCTTTACTGGACCCATTCACTGAGTTCTCCACAGTCTCTGTACTCTGTACTCTGGCCCTTTACTGGACCCATTCACTGAGTTCTCCACAGTCTCTGTACTCTGGCCCGTTACTGGACCCATTCACTGAGTTCTCCACAGTCTCTGTACTCTGGCCCTTTACTGGACCCATTCACTGAGTTCTCCACAGTCTCTGTACTCTGTACTCTGGCCCTTTACTGGACCCATTCACTGAGTTCTCCACAGTCTCTGTATTCTGTACTCTTGCCCTTGACTGGTCCCATTCACTGAGTTCCCCACAGTCTCTGTACTCTGGCCCTTTACTGGACCCATTCACTGAGTTCTCCACAGTCTCTGTACTCTGGCCCTTTACTGGACCCATTCACTGAGTTCTCCACAGTCTCTGTACTCTGTACTCTGGCCCGTTACTGGACCCATTCACTGAGTTCTCCACAGTCTCTGTACTCTGTACTCTGGCCCTTTACTGGACCCATTCACTGAGTTCTCCACAGTCTCTGTAGTATGTACTCTGGCTCTTTACTGGACCCATTCACTGAGTTCTACACAGTCTCTGTACTCTGTACTCTGTCCCTTTACTGGACCCATTCACTGAGTTCCCCACAGTCTCTGTACTATGTACCCTGGCTCTTTACTGGACCCATTCACTGAGTTCTCCACAGTCTCTGTACTCTGTACTCTGGCTCTTTACTGGACCCATTCACTGAGTTCTACACAGTCTCTGTACTCTGTACTCTGGCTCTTTACTGGACCCATTCACTGAGTTCTCCACAGTCTCTGTACTCTGTACTCTTGCCCTTTACTGGTCCCATTCACTGAGTTCTCCACAGTCTCTGTACACTGGCCCTTTACTGGAGCCATTCACTGAGTTCGCCACAGTCTCTGTACTCTGGCCCTTTATTGGACCCATTCACTGAGTTCTCCACAGTCTCTGTACTCTTTACTCTGGCCCTTTACTGGACCCATTCACTGAGTTCTCCCCAGTCACTGTACTCTGTACTCTGGCCCTTTACTGGAGCCATTCACTGAGTTCTACACAGTCTCTGTACTCTGGCCCTTTACTGGACCCATTCACTGAGTTCTCCACAGTCTCTGTACTCTGTCCCTTTACTGGACCCATTCACTGAGTTCTCCACAGTCTCTGTACTCTGTACTCTGGCCCTTTACTGGATACATTCACTGAGTTCTCCACAGTCTCTGTACTCTGTACTCTGTCCCTTTACTGGACCCATTCACTGAGTTCTCCACAGTCTCTGTACTCTGGCCCTTTACTGGAGCCATTCACTGAGTTCTACACAGTCTCTGTACTCTGGCCCTTTACTGGAGCCATTCACTGAGTTCTCCACAGTCTCTGTACTCTGTACTCTGACCCTTTACTGGACCCATTCACTGAGTTCTCCACAGTCTCTGTACTCTGTTCTCTGACCCTTTACTGGACCCATTCACTGAGTTCTACACAGTCTCTGTACTCTGACCTTTTACAGGACCCATTCACTGTGTTCTCCACAGTCTCTGTACTCTGTACTCTGGCCCTTTACTGGACACATTCACTGAGTTCTCCACAGTCTCTGTACTCTGTACTCTGGCCCTTTACTGGACCCATTCACTGAGTTCTCCACAGTCTCTGTACTCTGTACTCTGGCCCTTTACTGGACCCATTCACTGAGTTCTCCACAGTCTCTGTACTCTGTACTCTGGCCCTTTACTGGACCCATTCACTGAGTTCTCCACAGTCTCTGTACTCTGGCCCGTTACTGGACCCATTCACTGAGTTCTCCACAGTCTCTGTACTCTGGCCCTTTACTGGACCCATTCACTGAGTTCTCCACAGTCTCTGTACTCTGTACTCTGGCACTTTACTGGACCCATTCACTGAGTTCTCCACAGTCTCTGTATTCTGTACTCTTGCCCTTGACTGGTCCCATTCACTGAGTTCCCCACAGTCTCTGTACTCTGGCCCTTTACTGGACCCATTCACTGAGTTCTCCACAGTCTCTGTACTCTGGCCCTTTACTGGACCCATTCACTGAGTTCTCCACAGTCTCTGTACTCTGTACTCTGGCCCGTTACTGGACCCATTCACTGAGTTCTCCACAGTCTCTGTACTCTGTACTCTGGCCCTTTACTGGACCCATTCACTGAGTTCTCCACAGTCTCTGTAGTCTGTACTCTGGCTCTTTACTGGACCCATTCACTGAGTTCTACACAGTCTCTGTACTCTGTACTCTGTCCCTTTACTGGACCCATTCACTGAGTTCCCCACAGTCTCTGTACTATGTACCCTGGCTCTTTACTGGACCCATTCACTGAGTTCTCCACAGTCTCTGTACTCTGTACTCTGGCTCTTTACTGGACCCATTCACTGAGTTCTACACAGTCTCTGTACTCTGTACTCTGGCTCTTTACTGGACCCATTCACTGAGTTCTCCACAGTCTCTGTACTCTGTACTCTTGCCCTTTACTGGTCCCATTCACTGAGTTCTCCACAGTCTCTGTACACTGGCCCTTTACTGGAGCCATTCACTGAGTTCGCCACAGTCTCTGTACTCTGGCCCTTTATTGGACCCATTCACTGAGTTCTCCACAGTCTCTGTACTCTTTACTCTGGCCCTTTACTGGACCCATTCACTGAGTTCTCCCCAGTCACTGTACTCTGTACTCTGGCCCTTTACTGGAGCCATTCACTGAGTTCTACACAGTCTCTGTACTCTGGCCCTTTACTGGACCCATTCACTGAGTTCTCCACAGTCTCTGTACTCTGTCCCTTTACTGGACCCATTCACTGAGTTCTCCACAGTCTCTGTACTCTGTACTCTGGCCCTTTACTGGACCCATTCACTGAGTTCTCCACAGTCTGTGTACTCTGTACTCTGGCCCTTTACTGGACACATTCACTGAGTTCTCCACAGTCTCTGTACTCTGTACTCTTGCCCTTTACTGGTCCCATTCACTGAGTTCTCCACAGTCTCTGTACACTGGCCCTTTACTGGAGCCATTCACTGAGTTCCCCACAGTCTCTGTACTCTGTACTCTGGCCCTTTACTGGAGCCATTCACTGAGTTCTCCACAGTCTCTGTACTCTTTACTCTGGCCCTTTACTGGACCCATTCACTGAGTTCTCCACAGTCTCTGTACACTGTACTCTGGCCCTTTACTGGAGCCATTCACTGAGTTCTACACAGTCTCTGTACTCTGTACTCTTGCCCTTTACTGGTCCCATTCACTGAGTTTTCCACAGTCTCTGTACACTGGCCCTTTACTGGAGCCATTCACTGAGTTCCCCACAGTCTCTGTACTCTGTACTCTGGCCCTTTACTGGAGCCATTCACTGAGTTCTCCACAGTCTCTGTACTCTTTACTCTGGCCCTTTACTGGACCCATTCACTGAGTTCTCCACAGTCTCTGTACTCTGTACTCTGGCCCTTTACTCGAGCCATTCACTGAGTTCTACACAGTCTCTGTACTCTGGCCCTTTACTGGACCCATTCACTGAGTTCTCCACAGTCTCTGTACTCTGTACTCTGACCCTTTACAGGACCCATTCACTGTGTTCTCCACAGTCTCTGTACTCTGTACTCTGGCCCTTTACTGGACACATTCACTGAGTTCTCCACAGTCTCTGTACTCTGTACTCTGGCCCTTTACTGGACACATTCACTGAGTTCTCCACAGTCTCTGTACTCTGTACTCTGGCCCTTTACTGGACCCATTCACTGAGTTCTCCACAGTCTCTGTACTCTGTACTCTGGCCCTTTACTGGACCCATTCACTGAGTTCTCTACAGTCTCTGTACTCTGGCCCGTTACTGGACCCATTCACTGAGTTCTCCACAGTCTCTGTACTCTGGCCCTTTACTGGACCCATTCACTGAGTTCTCCACAGTCTCTGTACTCTGTACTCTGGCCCTTTACTGGACCCATTCACTGAGTTCTCCACAGTCTCTGTATTCTGTACTCTTGCCCTTGACTGGTCCCATTCACTGAGTTCCCCACAGTCTCTGTACTCTGGCCCTTTACTGGACCCATTCACTGAGTTCTCCACAGTCTCTGTACTCTGGCCCTTTACTGGACCCATTCACTGAGTTCTCCACAGTCTCTGTACTCTGTACTCTGGCCCGTTACTGGACCCATTCACTGAGTTCTCCACAGTCTCTGCACTCTGTACTCTGGCTCTTTACTGGACCCATTCACTGAGTTCTCCACAGTCTCTGTACTCTGTACTCTGGCTCTTTACTGGACCCATTCACTGAGTTGTCCACAGTCTCTGTACTCTGTACTCTGGCCCTTTACTGGACCCATTCACTGTGTTCCCCACAGTCTCTGTACTATGTACTCTGTCCCTTTACTGGACCCATTCACTGAGTTCTCCACAGTCTCTGTACTCTGGCCCTTTACTGGACCCATTCACTGAGTTCTCCACAGTCTCTGTACTCTGTACTCTGGCCCTTTACAGGACTCATTCACTGAGTTCTCCACAGTCTCTGTACTCTGTACTCTGGCACTTTACTGGACCCGTTCACTGTGTTCTTCACAGCCTCTATACTCTGTACTCTGGCCCTTTACTGGAGCCAATCACTGAGTTCTCCACAGTCTCTGTACTCTGTAGTCTGGCCCTTTACTGGACCCATTCACTGAGTTCTCCACAGTCTCTGTACTCTGTACTCTGGCTCTTTACTGGAGCCAATCACTGAGTTCTCCACAGTCTCTGTACTCTGTACTCTGGCCCTTTACTGGAGCCATTCACTGAGTTCTCCACAGTCTCTGTACTCTGTACTCTGGCCCTTTACTGGACCCATTCACTGAGTTCTCCACAGTCTCTGTACTCTGGCCCTTTACTGGACCCATTCACTCTGTTCTCCACAGTCTCTGTACTCTGGCCCTTTACTGGACCCATTCACTGAGTTCTCCACAGTCTCTGTACTCTGTACTCTGGCCCTTTACTGGACCCATTCACTGGGTTCTACACAGTCTCTGTACTCTGGCCCTTTACTGGACCCATTCATTGAGTTCCCCACAGTCTCTGTACTCTGTACTTTGGCTCTTTACTGGACCCATTCACTGAGTTCTCCACAGTCTCTGTACTCTGTACTCTGGCCCTTTACTGGACCCATTCACTGAGTTCTCCACAGTCTCTGTACTCTGTACTCTTGCCCTTTACTGGTCCCATTCACTGAGTTATCCACAGTCTCTGTACACTGGCCCTTTACTGGAGCCATTCACTGAGTTCGCCACAGTCTCTGTACTCTGGCCCTTTACTGGACCCATTCACTGAGTTCTCCACAGTCTCTGTACTCTTTACTCTGGCCCTTTACTGGACCCATTCACTGAGTTCTCCCCAGTCACTGTACTCTGTACTCTGGCCCTTTACTGGAGCCATTCACTGAGTTCTACACAGTCTCTGTACTCTGGCCCTTTACTGGACCCATTCACTGAGCTCTCCACAGTCTCTGTACTCTGTACTCTGGCCCTTTACTGGACCCATTCACTGTGTTCTCCACAGTCTCTGTGCTCTGTCCCTTTACTGGACCCATTCACTGAGTTCTCCACAGTCTCTGTACTCTGGCCCTTTACTGGATACATTCACTGAGTTCTCCACAGTCTCTGTACTCTGTACTCTCTCCCTTTACTGGACCCATTCACTGAGTTCTCCACAGTCTCTGTACTCTGTACTCTTGCCCTTTACTGGTCCCATTCACTGAGTTCTCCACAGTCTCTGTACACTGGCCCTTTACTGGAGCCATTCACTGAGTTCCCCACAGTCTCTGTACTCTGTACTCTGGCCCTTTACTGGAGCCATTCACTGAGTTCTCCACAGTCTCTGTACTCTTTACTCTGGCCCTTTACTGGACCCATTCACTGAGTTCTCCACAGTCTCTGTACTCTGTACTCTGGCCCTTTACTGGAGCCATTCACTGAGTTCTACACAGTCTCTGTACTCTGGCCCTTTACTGGACCCATTCACTGAGTTCTCCACAGTCTCTGTACTCTGTACTCTGACCCTTTACAGGACCCATTCACTGTGTTCTCCACAGTCTCTGTACTCTGTACTCTGGCCCTTTACTGGACACATTCACTGAGTTCTCCACAATCTCTGTACTCTGTACTCTGGCCCTTTACTGGAGCCATTCACTGAGTTCTCCACAGTCTCTGTACTCTTTACTCTGGCCCTTTACTGGACCCATTCACTGAGTTCTCCACAGTCTCTGTACTCTGTACTCTGGCCCTTTACTGGAGCCATTCACTGAGTTCTACACAGTCTCTGTACTCTGGCCCTTTACTGGACCGATTCACTGAGTTCTCCACAGTCTCTGTACTCTGTACTCTGACCCTTTACAGGACCCATTCACTGTGTTCTCCACAGTCTCTGTACTCTGTACTCTGGCCCTTTACTGGACACATTCACTGAGTTCTCCACAGTCTCTGTACTCTGTACTCTGGCCCTTTACTGGACACATTCACTGAGTTCTCCACAGTCTCTGTACTCTGTACTCTGGCCCTTTACTGGACCCATTCACTGAGTTCTCCACAGTCTCTGTACTCTGTACTCTGGCCCTTTACTGGACCCATTCACTGAGTTCTCCACAGTCTCTGTACTCTGGCCCGTTACTGGACCCATTCACTGAGTTCTCCACAGTCTCTGTACTCTGGCCCTTTACTGGACCCATTCACTGAGTTCTCCACAGTCTCTGTACTCTGGCCCTTTACTGGACCCATTCACTGAGTTCTCCACAGTCTCTGTATTCTGTACTCTTGCCCTTGACTGGTCCCATTCACTGAGTTCCCCACAGTCTCTGTACTCTGGCCCTTTACTGGACCCATTCACTGAGTTCTCCACAGTCTCTGTACTCTGTACTCTGGCCCGTTACTGGACCCATTCACTGAGTTCTCCACAGTCTCTGCACTCTGTACTCTGGCTCTTTACTGGACCCATTCACTGAGTTCTCCACAGTCTCTGTACTCTGTACTCTGGCTCTTTACTGGACCCATTCACTGAGTTGTCCACAGTCTCTGTACTCTGTACTCTGGCCCTTTACTGGACCCATTCACTGTGTTCCCCACAGTCTCTGTACTCTGTACTCTGTCCCTTTACTGGACCCATTCACTGAGTTCTCCACAGTCTCTGTACTCTGGCCCTTTACTGGACCCATTCACTGAGTTCTCCACAGTCTCTGTACTCTGTACTCTGGCCCTTTACAGGACTCATTCACTGAGTTCTCCACAGTCTCTGTACTCTGTACTCTGGCACTTTACTGGACCCGTTCACTGTGTTCTTCACAGCCTCTATACTCTGTACTCTGGCCCTTTACTGGAGCCAATCACTGAGTTCTCCACAGTCTCTGTACTCTGTAGTCTGGCCCTTTACTGGACCCATTCACTGAGTTCTCCACAGTCTCTGTACTCTGTACTCTGGCTCTTTACTGGACCCATTCACTGAGTTCTCCACAGTCTCTGTACTCTGTACTCTGGCCCTTTACTGGAGCCAATCACTGAGTTCTCCACAGTCTCTGTACTCTGTACTCTGGCCCTTTACTGGAGCCATTCACTGAGTTCTCCACAGTCTCTGTACTCTGTACTCTGGCCCTTTACTGGACCCATTCACTGAGTTCTCCACAGTCTCTGTACTCTGGCCCTTTACTGGACCCATTCACTCTGTTCTCCACAGTCTCTGTACTCTGGCCCTTTACTGGACCCATTCACTGAGTTCTCCACAGTCTCTGTACTCTGTACTCTGGCCCTTTACTGGACCCATTCACTGGGTTCTACACAGTCTCTGTACTCTGGCCCTTTACTGGACCCATTCATTGAGTTCCCCACAGTCTCTGTACTCTGTACATTGGCTCTTTACTGGACCCATTCACTGAGTTCTCCACAGTCTCTGTACTCTGTACTCTGGCCCTTTACTGGACCCATTCACTGAGTTCTCCACAGTCTCTGTACTCTGTACTCTTGCCCTTTACTGGTCCCATTCACTGAGTTATCCACAGTCTCTGTACACTGGCCCTTTACTGGAGCCATTCACTGAGTTCGCCACAGTCTCTGTACTCTGGCCATTTACTGGACCCATTCACTGAGTTCTCCACAGTCTCTGTACTCTTTACTCTGGCCCTTTACTGGACCCATTCACTGAGTTCTCCCCAGTCACTGTACTCTGTACTCTGGCCCTTTACTGGAGCCATTCACTGAGTTCTACACAGTCTCTGTACTCTGGCCCTTTACTGGACCCATTCACTGAGCTCTCCACAGTCTCTGTACTCTGTACTCTGGCCCTTTACTGGACCCATTCACTGTGTTCTCCACAGTCTCTGTGCTCTGTCCCTTTACTGGACCCATTCACTGAGTTCTCCACAGTCTCTGTACTCTGTACTCTGGCCCTTTACTGGATACATTCACTGAGTTCTCCACAGTCTCTGTACTCTGTACTCTGTCCCTTTACTGGACCCATTCACTGAGTTCTCCACAGTCTCTGTACTCTGGCCCTTTACTGGAGCCATTCACTGAGTTCTACACAGTCTCTGTACTCTGGCCCTTTACTGGAGCCATTCACTGAGTTCTCCACAGTCTCTGTACTCTGTACTCTGACCCTTTACTGGACCCATTCACTGAGTTCTCCACAGTCTCTGTACTCTGTTCTCTGACCCTTTACTGGACCCATTCACTGAGTTCTACACAGTCTCTGTACTCTGACCTTTTACAGGACCCATTCACTGTGTTCTCCACAGTCTCTGTACTCTGTACTCTGGCCCTTTACTGGACACATTCACTGAGTTCTCCACAGTCTCTGTACTCTGTACTCTGGCCCTTTACTGGACCCATTCACTGAGTTCTCCACAGTCTCTGTACTCTGTACTCTGGCCCTTTACTGGACCCATTCACTGAGTTCTCCACAGTCTCTGTACTCTGTACTCTGGCCCTTTACTGGACCCATTCACTGAGTTCTCCACAGTCTCTGTACTCTGGCCCGTTACTGGACCCATTCACTGAGTTCTCCACAGTCTCTGTACTCTGGCCCTTTACTGGACCCATTCACTGAGTTCTCCACAGTCTCTGTACTCTGTACTCTGGCCCTTTACTGGACCCATTCACTGAGTTCTCCACAGTCTCTGTATTCTGTACTCTTGCCCTTGACTGGTCCCATTCACTGAGTTCCCCACAGTCTCTGTACTCTGGCCCTTTACTGGACCCATTCACTGAGTTCTCCACAGTCTCTGTACTCTGGCCCTTTACTGGACCCATTCACTGAGTTCTCCACAGTCTCTGTACTCTGTACTCTGGCCCGTTACTGGACCCATTCACTGAGTTCTCCACAGTCTCTGTACTCTGTACTCTGGCCCTTTACTGGACCCATTCACTGAGTTCTCCACAGTCTCTGTACTCTGTACTCTGGCTCTTTACTGGACCCATTCACTGAGTTCTACACAGTCTCTGTACTCTGTACTCTGTCCCTTTACTGGACCCATTCACTGAGTTCCCCACAGTCTCTGTACTATGTACCCTGGCTCTTTACTGGACCCATTCACTGAGTTCTCCACAGTCTCTGTACTCTGTACTCTGGCTCTTTACTGGACCCATTCACTGAGTTCTACACAGTCTCTGTACTCTGTACTCTGGCTCTTTACTGGACCCATTCACTGAGTTCTCCACAGTCTCTGTACTCTGTACTCTTGCCCTTTACTGGTCCCATTCACTGAGTTCTCCACAGTCTCTGTACACTGGCCCTTTACTGGAGCCATTCACTGAGTTCGCCACAGTCTCTGTACTCTGGCCCTTTATTGGACCCATTCACTGAGTTCTCCACAGTCTCTGTACTCTTTACTCTGGCCCTTTACTGGACCCATTCACTGAGTTCTCCCCAGTCACTGTACTCTGTACTCTGGCCCTTTACTGGAGCCATTCACTGAGTTCTACACAGTCTCTGTACTCTGGCCCTTTACTGGACCCATTCACTGAGTTCTCCACAGTCTCTGTACTCTGTACTCTGGCCCTTTACTGGACCCATTCACTGTGTTCTCCACAGTCTCTGTACTCTGTCCCTTTACTGGACCCATTCACTGAGTTCTCCACAGTCTCTGTACTCTGTACTCTGGCCCTTTACTGGACCCATTCACTGAGTTCTCCACAGTCTGTGTACTCTGTACTCTGGCCCTTTACTGGACACATTCACTGAGTTCTCCACAGTCTCTGTACTCTGTACTCTTGCCCTTTACTGGTCCCATTCACTGAGTTCTCCACAGTCTCTGTACACTGGCCCTTTACTGGAGCCATTCACTGAGTTCCCCACAGTCTCTGTACTCTGTACTCTGGCCCTTTACTGGAGCCATTCACTGAGTTCTCCACAGTCTCTGTACTCTTTACTCTGGCCCTTTACTGGACCCATTCACTGAGTTCTCCACAGTCTCTGTACACTGTACTCTGGCCCTTTACTGGAGCCATTCACTGAGTTCTACACAGTCTCTGTACTCTGTACTCTTGCCCTTTACTGGTCCCATTCACTGAGTTCTCCACAGTCTCTGTACACTGGCCCTTTACTGGAGCCATTCACTGAGTTCCCCACAGTCTCTGTACTCTGTACTCTGGCCCTTTACTGGAGCCATTCACTGAGTTCTCCACAGTCTCTGTACTCTGTACTCTGGCCCTTTACTGGAGCCATTCACTGAGTTCTACACAGTCTCTGTACTCTGGCCCTTTACTGGACCCATTCACTGAGTTCTCCACAGTCTCTGTACTCTGTACTCTGACCCTTTACAGGACCCATTCACTGTGTTCTCCACAGTCTCTGTACTCTGTACTCTGGCCCTTTACTGGACACATTCACTGAGTTCTCCACAGTCTCTGTACTCTGTACTCTGGCCCTTTACTGGACACATTCACTGAGTTCTCCACAGTCTCTGTACTCTGTACTCTGGCCCTTTACTGGACCCATTCACTGAGTTCTCCACAGTCTCTGTACTCTGTACTCTGGCCCTTTACTGGACCCATTCACTGAGTTCTCTACAGTCTCTGTACTCTGGCCCGTTACTGGACCCATTCACTGAGTTCTCCACAGTCTCTGTACTCTGGCCCTTTACTGGACCCATTCACTGAGTTCTCCACAGTCTCTGTATTCTGTACTCTTGCCCTTGACTGGTCCCATTCACTGAGTTCCCCACAGTCTCTGTACTCTGGCCCTTTACTGGACCCATTCACTGAGTTCTCCACAGTCTCTGTACTCTGGCCCTTTACTGGACCCATTCACTGAGTTCTCCACAGTCTCTGTACTCTGTACTCTGGCCCGTTACTGGACCCATTCACTGAGTTCTCCACAGTCTCTGCACTCTGTACTCTGGCTCTTTACTGGACCCATTCACTGAGTTCTCCACAGTCTCTGTACTCTGTACTCTGGCTCTTTACTGGACCCATTCACTGAGTTGTCCACAGTCTCTGTACTCTGTACTCTGGCCCTTTACTGGACCCATTCACTGTGTTCCCCACAGTCTCTGTAGTCTGTACTCTGTCCCTTTACTGGACCCATTCACTGAGTTCTCCACAGTCTCTGTACTCTGGCCCTTTACTGGACCCATTCACTGAGTTCTCCACAGTCTCTGTACTCTGTACTCTGGCACTTTACTGGACCCGTTCACTGTGTTCTTCACAGCCTCTATACTCTGTACTCTGGCCCTTTACTGGAGCCAATCACTGAGTTCTCCACAGTCTCTGTACTCTGTAGTCTGGCCCTTTACTGGACCCATTCACTGAGTTCTCCACAGTCTCTGTACTCTGTACTCTGGCTCTTTACTGGAGCCAATCACTGAGTTCTCCACAGTCTCTGTACTCTGTACTCTGGCCCTTTACTGGAGCCATTCACTGAGTTCTCCACAGTCTCTGTACTCTGTACTCTGGCCCTTTACTGGACCCATTCACTGAGTTCTCCACAGTCTCTGTACTCTGGCCCTTTACTGGACCCATTCACTCTGTTCTCCACAGTCTCTGTACTCTGGCCCTTTACTGGACCCATTCACTGAGTTCTCCACAGTCTCTGTACTCTGTACTCTGGCCCTTTACTGGACCCATTCACTGGGTTCTACACAGTCTCTGTACTCTGGCCCTTTACTGGACCCATTCATTGAGTTCCCCACAGTCTCTGTACTCTGTACTTTGGCTCTTTACTGGACCCATTCACTGAGTTCTCCACAGTCTCTGTACTCTGTACTCTGGCCCTTTACTGGACCCATTCACTGAGTTCTCCACAGTCTCTGTACTCTGTACTCTTGCCCTTTACTGGTCCCATTCACTGAGTTATCCACAGTCTCTGTACACTGGCCCTTTACTGGAGCCATTCACTGAGTTCGCCACAGTCTCTGTACTCTGGCCCTTTACTGGACCCATTCACTGAGTTCTCCACAGTCTCTGTACTCTTTACTCTGGCCCTTTACTGGACCCATTCACTGAGTTCTCCCCAGTCACTGTACTCTGTACTCTGGCCCTTTACTGGAGCCATTCACTGAGTTCTACACAGTCTCTGTACTCTGGCCCTTTACTGGACCCATTCACTGAGCTCTCCACAGTCTCTGTACTCTGTACTCTGGCCCTTTACTGGACCCATTCACTGTGTTCTCCACAGTCTCTGTGCTCTGTCCCTTTACTGGACCCATTCACTGAGTTCTCCACAGTCTCTGTACTCTGGCCCTTTACTGGATACATTCACTGAGTTCTCCACAGTCTCTGTACTCTGTACTCTCTCCCTTTACTGGACCCATTCACTGAGTTCTCCACAGTCTCTGTACTCTGTACTCTTGCCCTTTACTGGTCCCATTCACTGAGTTCTCCACAGTCTCTGTACACTGGCCCTTTACTGGAGCCATTCACTGAGTTCCCCACAGTCTCTGTACTCTGTACTCTGGCCCTTTACTGGAGCCATTCACTGAGTTCTCCACAGTCTCTGTACTCTTTACTCTGGCCCTTTACTGGACCCATTCACTGAGTTCTCCACAGTCTCTGTACTCTGTACTCTGGCCCTTTACTGGAGCCATTCACTGAGTTCTACACAGTCTCTGTACTCTGGCCCTTTACTGGACCCATTCACTGAGTTCTCCACAGTCTCTGTACTCTGTACTCTGACCCTTTACAGGACCCATTCACTGTGTTCTCCACAGTCTCTGTACTCTGTACTCTGGCCCTTTACTGGACACATTCACTGAGTTCTCCACAGTCTCTGTACTCTGTACTCTGGCCCTTTACTGGAGCCATTCACTGAGTTCTCCACAGTCTCTGTACTCTTTACTCTGGCCCTTTACTGGACCCATTCACTGAGTTCTCCACAGTCTCTGTACTCTGTACTCTGGCCCTTTACTGGAGCCATTCACTGAGTTCTACACAGTCTCTGTACTCTGGCCCTTTACTGGACCGATTCACTGAGTTCTCCACAGTCTCTGTACTCTGTACTCTGACCCTTTACAGGACCCATTCACTGTGTTCTCCACAGTCTCTGTACTCTGTACTCTGGCCCTTTACTGGACACATTCACTGAGTTCTCCACAGTCTCTGTACTCTGTACTCTGGCCCTTTACTGGACACATTCACTGAGTTCTCCACAGTCTCTGTACTCTGTACTCTGGCCCTTTACTGGACCCATTCACTGAGTTCTCCACAGTCTCTGTACTCTGTACTCTGGCCCTTTACTGGACCCATTCACTGAGTTCTCCACAGTCTCTGTACTCTGGCCCGTTACTGGACCCATTCACTGAGTTCTCCACAGTCTCTGTACTCTGGCCCTTTACTGGACCCATTCACTGAGTTCTCCACAGTCTCTGTACTCTGTACTCTGGCCCTTTACTGGACCCATTCACTGAGTTCTCCACAGTCTCTGTATTCTGTACTCTGGCCCTTTACTGGACACATTCACTGAGTTCTACACAGTCTCTGTACTCTGGCCCTTTACTGGACCCATTCACTGAGTTCTCCACAGTCTCTGTACTCTGTACTCTGGCCCGTTACTGGACCCATTCACTGAGTTCTCCACAGTCTCTGCACTCTGTACTCTGGCTCTTTACTGGACCCATTCACTGAGTTCTCCACAGTCTCTGTACTCTGTACTCTGGCTCTTTACTGGACCCATTCACTGAGTTGTCCACAGTCTCTGTACTCTGTACTCTGGCCCTTTACTGGACCCATTCACTGTGTTCCCCACAGTCTCTGTACTCTGTACTCTGTCCCTTTACTGGACCCATTCACTGAGTTCTCCACAGTCTCTGTACTCTGGCCCTTTACTGGACCCATTCACTGAGTTCTCCACAGTCTCTGTACTCTGTACTCTGGCCCTTTACAGGACTCATTCACTGAGTTCTCCACAGTCTCTGTACTCTGTACTCTGGCACTTTACTGGACCCGTTCACTGTGTTCTTCACAGCCTCTATACTCTGTACTCTGGCCCTTTACTGGAGCCAATCACTGAGTTCTCCACAGTCTCTGTACTCTGTAGTCTGGCCCTTTACTGGACCCATTCACTGAGTTCTCCACAGTCTCTGTACTCTGTACTCTGGCTCTTTACTGGACCCATTCACTGAGTTCTCCACAGTCTCTGTACTCTGTACTCTGGCCCTTTACTGGAGCCAATCACTGAGTTCTCCACAGTCTCTGTACTCTGTACTCTGGCCCTTTACTGGAGCCATTCACTGAGTTCTCCACAGTCTCTGTACTCTGTACTCTGGCCCTTTACTGGACCCATTCACTGAGTTCTCCACAGTCTCTGTACTCTGGCCCTTTACTGGACCCATTCACTCTGTTCTCCACAGTCTCTGTACTCTGGCCCTTTACTGGACCCATTCACTGAGTTCTCCACAGTCTCTGTACTCTGTACTCTGGCCCTTTACTGGACCCATTCACTGGGTTCTACACAGTCTCTGTACTCTGGCCCTTTACTGGACCCATTCATTGAGTTCCCCACAGTCTCTGTACTCTGTACTTTGGCTCTTTACTGGACCCATTCACTGAGTTCTCCACAGTCTCTGTACTCTGTACTCTGGCCCTTTACTGGACCCATTCACTGAGTTCTCCACAGTCTCTGTACTCTGTACTCTTGCCCTTTACTGGTCCCATTCACTGAGTTATCCACAGTCTCTGTACACTGGCCCTTTACTGGAGCCATTCACTGAGTTCGCCACAGTCTCTGTACTCTGGCCCTTTACTGGACCCATTCACTGAGTTCTCCACAGTCTCTGTACTCTTTACTCTGGCCCTTTACTGGACCCATTCACTGAGTTCTCCCCAGTCACTGTACTCTGTACTCTGGCCCTTTACTGGAGCCATTCACTGAGTTCTACACAGTCTCTGTACTCTGGCCCTTTACTGGACCCATTCACTGAGCTCTCCACAGTCTCTGTACTCTGTACTCTGGCCCTTTACTGGACCCATTCACTGTGTTCTCCACAGTCTCTGTGCTCTGTCCCTTTACTGGACCCATTCACTGAGTTCTCCACAGTCTCTGTACTCTGTACTCTGGCCCTTTACTGGATACATTCACTGAGTTCTCCACAGTCTCTGTACTCTGTACTCTCTCCCTTTACTGGACCCATTCACTGAGTTCTCCACAGTCTCTGTATTCTGTACTCTTGCCCTTTACTGGTCCCATTCACTGAGTTCTCCACAGTCTCTGTACACTGGCCCTTTACTGGAGCCATTCACTGAGTACCCCACAGTCTCTGTACTCTGTACTCTGGCCCTTTACTGGAGCCATTCACTGAGTTCTCCACAGTCTCTGTACTCTTTACTCTGGCCCTTTACTGGACCCATTCACTGAGTTCTGCACAGTCTCTGTACTCTGGCCCTTTACTGGACCCATTCACTGAGTTCTCCACAGTCTCTGTACTCTGTACTCTAACCCTTTACAGGACCCATTCACTGTGTTCTCCACAGTCTCTGTACTCTGTACTCTGGCCCTTTACTGGACACATTCACTGAGTTCTCCACAGTCTCTGTACTCTGTACTCTGGCCCTTTACTGGACCCATTCACTGAGTTCTCCACAGTCTCTGTACTCTGGCCCGTTACTGGACCCATTCACTGAGTTCTCCACAGTCTCTGTACTCTGGCCCTTTACTGGACCCATTCACTGAGTTCTCCACAGTCTCTGTACTCTGTACTCTGGCCCTTTACTGGACCCATTCACTGAGTTCTCCACAGTCTCTGTACTCTGTACTCTGGCCCTTTACTGGACCCATTCACTGAGTTCTCCACAGTCTCTGTACTCTGGCCCGTTACTGGACCCATTCACTGAGTTCTCCACAGTCTCTGTACTCTGGCCCTTTACTGGACCCATTCACTGAGTTCTCCACAGTCTCTGTACTCTGTACTCTGGCCCTTTACTGGACACATTCACTGAGTTCTCCACAGTCTCTGTACTCTGTACTCTGGCCCTTTACTGGACCCATTCACTGAGTTCTCCACAGTCTCTGTACTCTGTACTCTGGCCCTTTACTGGACCCATTCACTGAGTTCTCCACAGTCTCTGTACTCTGGCCCGTTACTGGACCCATTCACTGAGTTCTCCACAGTCTCTGTACTCTGGCCCTTTACTGGACCCATTCACTGAGTTCTCCACAGTCTCTGTACTCTGTACTCTGGCCCTTTACTGGACCCATTCACTGAGTTCTCCACAGTCTCTGTATTCTGTACTCTGGCCCTTTACTGGACACATTCACTGAGTTCTACACAGTCTCTGTACTCTGGCCCTTTACTGGACCCATTCACTGAGTTCTCCACAGTCTCTGTACTCTGTACTCTGGCCCGTTACTGGACCCATTCACTGAGTTCTCCACAGTCTCTGCACTCTGTACTCTGGCTCTTTACTGGACCCATTCACTGAGTTCTCCACAGTCTCTGTACTCTGTACTCTGGCTCTTTACTGGACCCATTCACTGAGTTGTCCACAGTCTCTGTACTCTGTACTCTGGCCCTTTACTGGACCCATTCACTGTGTTCCCCACAGTCTCTGTACTCTGTACTCTGTCCCTTTACTGGACCCATTCACTGAGTTCTCCACAGTCTCTGTACTCTGGCCCTTTACTGGACCCATTCACTGAGTTCTCCACAGTCTCTGTACTCTGTACTCTGGCCCTTTACAGGACTCATTCACTGAGTTCTCCACAGTCTCTGTACTCTGTACTCTGGCACTTTACTGGACCCGTTCACTGTGTTCTTCACAGCCTCTATACTCTGTACTCTGGCCCTTTACTGGAGCCAATCACTGAGTTCTCCACAGTCTCTGTACTCTGTAGTCTGGCCCTTTACTGGACCCATTCACTGAGTTCTCCACAGTCTCTGTACTCTGTACTCTGGCTCTTTACTGGACCCATTCACTGAGTTCTCCACAGTCTCTGTACTCTGTACTCTGGCCCTTTACTGGAGCCAATCACTGAGTTCTCCACAGTCTCTGTACTCTGTACTCTGGCCCTTTACTGGAGCCATTCACTGAGTTCTCCACAGTCTCTGTACTCTGTACTCTGGCCCTTTACTGGACCCATTCACTGAGTTCTCCACAGTCTCTGTACTCTGGCCCTTTACTGGACCCATTCACTCTGTTCTCCACAGTCTCTGTACTCTGGCCCTTTACTGGACCCATTCACTGAGTTCTCCACAGTCTCTGTACTCTGTACTCTGGCCCTTTACTGGACCCATTCACTGGGTTCTACACAGTCTCTGTACTCTGGCCCTTTACTGGACCCATTCATTGAGTTCCCCACAGTCTCTGTACTCTGTACTTTGGCTCTTTACTGGACCCATTCACTGAGTTCTCCACAGTCTCTGTACTCTGTACTCTGGCCCTTTACTGGACCCATTCACTGAGTTCTCCACAGTCTCTGTACTCTGTACTCTTGCCCTTTACTGGTCCCATTCACTGAGTTATCCACAGTCTCTGTACACTGGCCCTTTACTGGAGCCATTCACTGAGTTCGCCACAGTCTCTGTACTCTGGCCCTTTACTGGACCCATTCACTGAGTTCTCCACAGTCTCTGTACTCTTTACTCTGGCCCTTTACTGGACCCATTCACTGAGTTCTCCCCAGTCACTGTACTCTGTACTCTGGCCCTTTACTGGAGCC
The DNA here is from genome assembly GCF_964213995.1 of Mustelus asterias. Classification (NCBI taxonomy): domain Eukaryota; kingdom Metazoa; phylum Chordata; class Chondrichthyes; order Carcharhiniformes; family Triakidae; genus Mustelus; species Mustelus asterias. The sequence goes on from NW_027590111.1 coordinate 211,486, forward strand.
ATTCACTGAGTTCTACACAGTCTCTGTACTCTGGCCCTTTACTGGACCCATTCACTGAGCTCTCCACAGTCTCTGTACTCTGTACTCTGGCCCTTTACTGGACCCATTCACTGTGTTCTCCACAGTCTCTGTGCTCTGTCCCTTTACTGGACCCATTCACTGAGTTCTCCACAGTCTCTGTACTCTGTACTCTGGCCCTTTACTGGATACATTCACTGAGTTCTCCACAGTCTCTGTACTCTGTACTCTCTCCCTTTACTGGACCCATTCACTGAGTTCTCCACAGTCTCTGTATTCTGTACTCTTGCCCTTTACTGGTCCCATTCACTGAGTTCTCCACAGTCTCTGTACACTGGCCCTTTACTGGAGCCATTCACTGAGTACCCCACAGTCTCTGTACTCTGTACTCTGGCCCTTTACTGGAGCCATTCACTGAGTTCTCCACAGTCTCTGTACTCTTTACTCTGGCCCTTTACTGGACCCATTCACTGAGTTCTGCACAGTCTCTGTACTCTGGCCCTTTACTGGACCCATTCACTGAGTTCTCCACAGTCTCTGTACTCTGTACTCTAACCCTTTACAGGACCCATTCACTGTGTTCTCCACAGTCTCTGTACTCTGTACTCTGGCCCTTTACTGGACACATTCACTGAGTTCTCCACAGTCTCTGTACTCTGTACTCTGGCCCTTTACTGGACCCATTCACTGAGTTCTCCACAGTCTCTGTACTCTGGCCCGTTACTGGACCCATTCACTGAGTTCTCCACAGTCTCTGTACTCTGGCCCTTTACTGGACCCATTCACTGAGTTCTCCACAGTCTCTGTACTCTGTACTCTGGCCCTTTACTGGACCCATTCACTGAGTTCTCCACAGTCTCTGTACTCTGTACTCTGGCCCTTTACTGGACCCATTCACTGAGTTCTCCACAGTCTCTGTACTCTGGCCCGTTACTGGACCCATTCACTGAGTTCTCCACAGTCTCTGTACTCTGGCCCTTTACTGGACCCATTCACTGAGTTCTCCACAGTCTCTGTACTCTGTACTCTGGCCCTTTACTGGACCCATTCACTGAGTTCTCCACAGTCTCTGTATTCTGTACTCTTGCCCTTGACTGGTCCCATTCACTGAGTTCCCCACAGTCTCTGTACTCTGGCCCTTTACTGGACCCATTCACTGAGTTCTCCACAGTCTCTGTACTCTGGCCCTTTACTGGACCCATTCACTGAGTTCTCCACAGTCTCTGTACTCTGTACTCTGGCCCGTTACTGGACCCATTCACTGAGTTCTCCACAGTCTCTGTACTCTGTACTCTGGCCCTTTACTGGACCCATTCACTGAGTTCTCCACAGTCTCTGTACTCTGTACTCTGGCTCTTTACTGGACCCATTCACTGAGTTCTACACAGTCTCTGTACTCTGTACTCTGTCCCTTTACTGGACCCATTCACTGAGTTCCCCACAGTCTCTGTACTATGTACCCTGGCTCTTTACTGGACCCATTCACTGAGTTCTCCACAGTCTCTGTACTCTGTACTCTGGCTCTTTACTGGACCCATTCACTGAGTTCTACACAGTCTCTGTACTCTGTACTCTGGCTCTTTACTGGACCCATTCACTGAGTTCTCCACAGTCTCTGTACTCTGTACTCTTGCCCTTTACTGGTCCCATTCACTGAGTTCTCCACTGTCTCTGTACACTGGCCCTTTACTGGAGCCATTCACTGAGTTCGCCACAGTCTCTGTACTCTGGCCCTTTATTGGACCCATTCACTGAGTTCTCCACAGTCTCTGTACTCTTTACTCTGGCCCTTTACTGGACCCATTCACTGAGTTCTCCCCAGTCACTGTACTCTGTACTCTGGCCCTTTACTGGAGCCATTCACTGAGTTCTACACAGTCTCTGTACTCTGGCCCTTTACTGGACCCATTCACTGAGTTCTCCAAAGTCTCTGTACTCTGTACTCTGGCCCTTTACTGGACCCATTCACTGTGTTCTCCACAGTCTCTGTACTCTGTCCCTTTACTGGACCCATTCACTGAGTTCTCCACAGTCTCTGTACTCTGTACTCTGGCCCTTTACTGGACCCATTCACTGAGTTCTCCACAGTCTCTGTACTCTGTACTCTGGCCCTTTACTGGACACATTCACTGAGTTCTCCACAGTCTCTGTACTCTGTACTCTTGCCCTTTACTGGTCCCATTCACTGAGTTCTCCACAGTCTCTGTACACTGGCCCTTTACTGGAGCCATTCACTGAGTTCTACACAGTCTCTGTACTCTGGCCCTTTACTGGAGCCATTCACTGAGTTCTACACAGTCTCTGTACTCTGGCCCTTTACTGGACCCATTCACTGAGTTCTCCACAGTCTCTGTACACTGGCCCTTTACTGGAGCCATTCACTGAGTTCTACACAGTCTCTGTACTCTGGCCCTTTACTGGACCCATTCACTGAGTTCTCCACAGTCTCTGTACTCTGGCCATTTACTGGAGCCATTCACTGAGTTCTACACAGTCTCTGTACTCTGGCCCTTTACTGGACCCATTCACTGAGTTCTCCACAGTCTCTGTACTCTGTACTCTTGCCCTTTACTGGTCCCATTCACTGAGTTCTCCACAGTCTCTGTACACTGGCCTTTTACTGGAGCCATTCACTGAGTTCCCCACAGTCTCTGTACTCTGTACTCTGGCCCTTTACTGGAGCCATTCACTGAGTTCCCCACAGTCTCTGTACTCTGGCCCTTTACTGGACCCATTCACTGAGTTCTCCACAGTCTCTGTACTCTGGCCCTTTACTGGACCCATTCACTGAGTTCCCCACAGTCTCTGTACTATGTACCCTGGCTCTTTACTGGACCCATTCACTGAGTTCTACACAGTCTCTGTACTCTGTACTCTGGCCCTTTACGGGACACATTCACTGAGTTCTCCACAGTCTCTGTACTCTGTATCAGGCCCTTTACGGGACACATTCACTGAGTTCTCCACAGTCTCTATACTCTGTACTCTGGCCCGTTACTGGACCCATTCACTGAGTTCTCCACAGTCTCTGTACTCTGTACTCTGGCTCTTTACTGGACCCATTCACTGAGTTCTCCACAGTCTCTGTACTCTGTACTCTGGCCCTTTCCTGGACCCATTCACTGAGTTCTCCACAGTCTCTGTACTCTGTACTCTGGCCCTTTCCTGGACCCATTCACTGAGTTCCCCACAGTCTCTGTACTCTGGCCCTCTACAGGACCCATTCACTGAGTTCTCCACAGTCTCTGTACTCTGGCCCTTTACTGGACCCATTCACTGAGTTCTCCACAGTCTCTGTACTCTGTACTCTGGCCCTTCACTGGACACATTCACTGAGTTCTCCACAGTCTCTGTACTCTGGCCCTTTACTGGACCCATTCACTGAGTTCTCCACAGTCTCTGTACTCTGTACTCTGGCCCTTTACTGGACACATTCACTGAGTTCTCCACAGTCTCTGTACTCTGTACTCTGGCCCTTTACTGGACCCATTCACTGAGTTCTCCACAGTCTCTGTACTCTGGCCCTTTACTGGACCCATTCACTGAGTTCTCCACAGTCTCTGTACTCTGTACTCTGGCCCGTTACTGGACCCATTCACTGAGTTCTCCACAGTCTCTGTACTCTGTACTCTGGTTCCTTACTGGACCCATTCACTGAGTTCTCCACAGTCTCTGTACTCTGGCCCTTTACTGGACCCATTCACTGTGTTCCCCACAGTCTCTGTACTCTGTACTCTGTCCCTTTACTGGACCCATTCACTGAGTTCTCCACAGTCTCTGTACTCTGTACTCTGGCTCTTTACTGGACCCATTCACTGAGTTCTCCACAGTCTCTGTACTCTGGCCCTTTACTGGACCCATTCACTGAGTTCTCCACAGTCTCTGTACTCTGTACTCTGGCCCGTTACTGGACCCATTCACTGAGTTCTCCACAGTCTCTGTACTCTGTACCCTGGTTCCTTACTGGACCCATTCACTGAGTTCTCCACAGTCTCTGTACTCTGTACTCTGGCCCTTTACTGGACCCATTCACTGTGTTCCCCACAGTCTCTGTACTCTGTACTCTGTCCCTTTACTGGACCCATTCACTGAGTTCTCCACAGTCTCTGTACTCTGTACTCTGGCTCTTTACTGGACCCATTCACTGAGTTCCCCACAGTCTCTGTACTCTGGCCTTTTACTGGACCCATTCACTGAGTTCTCCACAGTCTCTGTACTCTGTACTCTGGCTCTTTACTGGACCCATTCACTGAGTTCCCCACAGTCTCTGTACTCTGTACTCTGGCCCGTTACTGGACCCATTCACTGAGTTCTCCACAGTCTCTGTACTCTGTACTCTGGCTCTTTACTGGACCCATTCACTGAGTTGTCCACAGTCTCTGTACTCTGTACTCTGGCCCTTTACTGGACCCATTCACTGTGTTCCCCACAGTCTCTGTACTCTGTACTCTGTCCCTTTACTGGACCCATTCACTGAGTTCTCCACAGTCTCTGTACTCTGGCCCTTTACTGGACCCATTCACTGAGTTCTCCACAGTCTCTGTACTCTGTACTCTGGCCCTTTACAGGACCCATTCACTGAGTTCTCCACAGTCTCTGTACTCTGTACTCTGGCACTTTACTGGAGCCAATCACTGAGTTCTCCACAGTCTCTGTACTCTGTACTCTGGCCCTTTACAGGACCCATTCACTGAGTTCTCCACAGTCTCTGTACTCTGGCCCTTTACTGGACCCATTCACTGAGTTCTCCACAGTCTCTGTACTCTGTACTCTGGCCCTTTACAGGACCCATTCACTGAGTTCTCCACAGTCTCTGTACTCTGTACTCTGGCCCTTCTTGATTTTTGTCTTCGGTTCTTCTGTCTTCCACTTTTCCTTTTGCTGCCTTTAGTTTCTGTCCCCACTTTACTTCCCTCTGACTTCCTGCGTCGGTCCCCATCCCCGCGCCACATTCATTTAAACCCCTCCCCAACAGCACGAGCAAACATTCCCCTCGGGACATTGGTTCCAGTCCTGCCCAGGTACAGACCGTTTGTTTTGTACTGGTCCCATCTCCTTCAGAACCGGTTCCAATATCCCAGGAATTTGAATCCCTCCATCTTGCACCATCTCTCAAGCCACATATTCATCTTGGCTCTCCTGACATTCCTACTCTGACTAACACGTGGCACTGGCAGTAATCCTGAGATTACTACCTTTGAGCTCCTGCATTTTAGTTTAACTCCTAACTCCTTAAATTCAGATTGTCGGACTTCATCCCATTTTTTACCTACAGTGTCGGTGCCGATATGCCCCACGACAGCTGGTTGTTCACCCTCCCCCCTCCAGAATGTCCTGCAGCTGCTCCGAGACACCCTTGATCCTTGCACCAGGTAGGCAACATACCATCCTGGAGTCTTGTTTGCATCCACAGAAACACCCGTCTGTTCCCCTTACAATTGAGTCCCCTATCACTGTCGCTCTGCCACTCTTTTTCCTGCCCTCCTGTCCAGCAGAGCCAGCCAGGGTGCCATGAACCTGGCTGCTGCCACCTACCCCCGGTGAGCCATCTCCCCCAACAGTATCCAAAATGGTATATCTGCTTTGGAGGGAGATGATTGCAGGGGACCCCTACACTGCCTTCCGACTCTTCCTCTGTCTGGTGGTCACCCATTCTCTATCTCCCTCAGTAACTGTTATCTGCGGTGTCACCAACTCACTGAACGTGATATCCACGACTTCTTCAGCATCGTGGATGCTCCAAAGTGAATTCACCCACCGCTCCAGAGCTGTCAAGCCGTCTAACATGTGCGTCAGTTGGACACACATGATGTGACTGACTGTGGCACTGTGGTATAGGAAGCTGTTCAGTGGGCCGTGGGGGGAGGTGAGGGGCTGGGATGGGAGAGGCACAGAGTAAATTAGTGGGAGTAAGTGACAGTATAGTGAGAGGCATTGATGATGTGAAGATGCCGGCGTTGGATTGGGGTAGGCAACGTAAGAATTCTCACAACACCAGGTTCAAGTCCAGCATGTTTATTTGGTAGCACGAGCTTTCGGAGTGCTGCTCCTTCATCAGAGGGATTGACAATTTTCTCTGTAACAAGGAGTCAGAGTGCAGTTGACTGTGTTGCCTGCCCCATACCAGAGTTCAGGACATCTGGCTGGAGATGACCGTGGTTGTGAGGAGGATCCCATTGTTGTGGACCATGTCGGTACCAGTGACATTGGTAGAATGAAGAAGCAGCTTCTGCACAGACATTAACATGAAATAGACACTGAATTAAACAACAGAACACACAAGGTTATAATCTGGAGATGATTACCTCAACCACGGGCAAATTAGCATAGTGCACATCACATTAGAGAGATGAATACATGGTTTGAAAGACTGGTGGAAGAGGTAAGTTTCAGCTTGTGGGACATTAAAATCAGTTCTGGAGAAAGTGGGGGCTGTACCGTTGGGATGATCTACATCTGAACCTGCTGCCAGCAACGTTCTTGCAAACTACATAACTAGGGAAGCAGAGAGGGCTTTAAACTCAATAGAGGAAGGGATGCTTCTGGAGCGGAGGATATGATCACCACACCAACCTAACACATATTTTAATGAATTAGTTATCCTTTAACTGTTCCACAATTAAGGCTGTCTGTTGAACTAATCTGTCTGCTTTCCAATGATGTGGAGATGCCGGCGTTGGACTGGGGTAAACACAGTAAGAAGTTTAACAACACCAGGTTAAAGTCCAACATGTTTATTTGGTAGCAAAAGCCGAAAGCTTGTGTGGCTTTTGCTACTAAATAAACCTGTTGGACTTTAACCTGGTGTTGTTAAACTGCTTTCCAATATGGCAGGTGTCGTTTTTGTTTTAAATGGCTTTTGTTAATTCAGCCACAATATGTAATACCATTAATTCAAACTACATGAAGATAGTCACACTAAAACAACTGATTTTGAAACTACCAACAATGGTGAAATATGCTTCAAGCATAAAAACTTCTGAAGGTCAATAGACGGCGGTGAGGAATCCCATTGCTGTCATTGTCCGCACTCCCTGTTCTCTGCGACGTGACCACATGGACACCTTGCACTGCAGCACGGGGAAGTCATTGTCATTTAAATGCAGCCCAAGGATTTGCCAAACAAAATGTCACCACTCACTTCATTAGTCCCCATCGGGAGTTTTGAGTTCCAGCCTGAACATCACAACTCAGGATATATTGGCCCTGGAGGGGGGTGCAGGAGGATATCAGAGAACTAACAGGTCAAATTATCACAATATGTGTTGCATAGATGATTAGTCTGGTGTTTAAAATGTTTTTTCAAGACGATAGATTCGACAGGGAGAATTTGTTCCCTCTGTTGCAGGAATCCAGTAAATGGGCATTTTTTTTAAAATTAGAGGGACACGGATCGAAGATGGGGGATGTGTTCTTTGATTTATTTCATTGGATGTGGGTGTCAGTGGCAAACCCAGAACTGTTGCTCACCCCTCATTTCCCAGTCGCTTGCCTCGGCCATTTCACACAGCAGTTGAGAGTCAACCACATTGCTTTGAGTCTGGATTCACATTGGACAGATCAAGATAAGACCAGGTTGATGGCAAATTTCCTTCCCTGAAGGGAATTGGTGAACCCAATGGAATTTGTCGCAGCCGGCGACTGCTCGAGTAAAGTAGAATCATTGGAAGGGAACCCGCTGCAGACAGCCATGAGGCCAGAAACACAAGCACAGGGAGCTGACATCAAAACTGACACAAGGGCACAGAAAGTGACCTGAATGAAAGGTAGAGTCATAGAGGTTTACAGCATGGAAAGAGGCCCTTCGGCCCAACTTGTCTATGCCGCCCGTTTTTTAAATACCCCTAAGGACAGGAGTGGGAACTTGTACATGGAGTCAGAAAAGATAGGAGAGGCTTTGAATGAATACTCTTCTTCAGTGTTCAGCAAGGAGAGGGGCCATGTTTTTGAGGATGAGAGTGTGATACAGGCTGATAGGCTGGAGGAGGTAGATGTTCTGAGGGAAGATGCATTAGCAATTTTGAAAACACTGAGGGTCGTTAAGTCCCCTGGGCCAGCTGAGATATATCCTAGGATTCTTTGGGAGGCAAGGGATGCGATTGCCGAGCCTTTGGCTTTGATCCTTGGGTCCTCACTGTCCACGGGGATAGTGTCAGAGGACTGGGGAGTGGCGAATGTCGTTCCTCTGTTCAAGAAAGGAAATAGGAATGACCAGGGTAATTATCGGCCGGTTAGTCTTACTTCAGTGGTCGGTAAGCTCATGGAAAAGGTCCTGAGGGATAGGATTTATGACCATTTGGAAAGATGCAGCTTAATCCGGGATAGTCAACACGGATTCGTGAAGGGTAAGTCTTGCCTCACAAACTTGATTGAATTCTTTGAGGAGGTAAGTGTGTTGATGAAGGTAGAGCAATTGATGTCATATACATGGATTTTAGTAAGGCGTTTAATAAGCTCCACCATGGTCGGCTCATGAAGAAAATAAGGAGGTGTGGGATAGAGGGAAATTTGGCCGATTGTATACGTAACTGGCTATCTCATAGAAGACAGAGGGTGGTGGTGGATGGCAAATTTTCAGACTGGAGACCAGTTACCAGCGGTGTACCACAGGGATCAGTGCTGGGTCCCCTGCTTTTTGTGATTTTTATCAATGACTTGGAGGAGGGGGCTGAAGGGTGGATCAGTACATTTTCTGATGACACCAAGATTGGTGGAGTAGTGGATGAGGTGGAGGGCTGTTGTAGGCTGCAAAGAGACATAGATAGGATGCAAAGCTGGGCCGAAAAATGGCAGATGGAATTTAACCCTGATAAGTGCGAGGTGATTCATTTTGGTAGGACAAATTTGAATGCGGATTACAGGGTCAAAGGTAGGGTTCTGAGGAATGTGGAGGAACAGAGAGATCTTGGGGTTCATATCCACAGATCTCTTAAAGTTGCCACTCAGGTGGATAGAGCCGTGAAGAAGGCCTATAGCGTGTTAGTATTTATTAACAGGGGGTTGGAGTTTAAGATCCGTGTACAGGACCTTGGTGAGACCACATTTGGAATATTGTGTGCAGTTCTGGTCACCTCACTATAAGAAGGATGTGGAAGCTTTGGAGAGAGTGCAAAGGAGGTTTACCAGGATGCTGCCTGGTTTAGAGGGTAGGTCTCATGAGGAAAGGTTGAGGGAGCTGGGGCATTTCTTTTTATAGAGGAGGAGGTTGAGAGGCGACTTAATAGAGGTTTATAAGAAGTTCAGGGGGATAGATAGAGTTAACGTTCAAAGACTATTTCCTCTGGTGGATGGAGCTATTACAAGGGGGCATAACTATAGGGTTCATGGTGGGAGATATAGGAGGGATGTCCGAGGTAGGTTCTTTACGCAGAGAGTGGTTGGGGTGTGGAATTGACTGCCTGCTGTGATAGTGGAGTCGGACACTTTAGCAACTTTCAAGCTGTTCTTGAATAGGCAAATGGAGCACACCAGAATGATAGGGAGTGGGATAGCTTGATCTTGGTTTCGGAGAAAACTCGACACAACATCGAGGGCCGAAGGGCCTGTACTGTGCTGTGCTGTTCCATGTTCTCAGCTCATCCCAATTGCCCGCATTTGGCCCATATCTCTCTATGCCAATCTTAACCATGTAACTGTCTAAATGTTTTTTAAAAGACAAAATTGTACCCACCTCTACTACTACCTCTGGAAGCTTGTTCCAGACACTCACTACTGTCTGTGTGAAAAAAATTGCCCCTCTGGATACTTTGGATCTTTCGCCTCTCAACTTAAACCTGTGCCCTCTAGTTTTAGACCACCCCCCCTCCCCCCCGCCCCCCACCAACTTTAGAAAAAGATATTGACTATCAAGATGATCTGTGCCCCTCATCACCCCTCAGCCTTCTACACTCCCGAGACAAAAGTCCCAGTCTATCCAGCCTCTCCTTATAACTCAAACCATCAAGTCCGGGTCGCATCCTAGTAAATCTTTCCTGCACTCTTTCTAGTTTAATTATATTATTTCTACAATAGGGTGACCAGAAGTGTACACAGTATTCCAAGTGTGGCCTTGTCAATGTCTTGTACAACTTCAACATAACGTCCCAAATCCTTTATTCAATGTTCTGACCAATGAAACCAAGCATGCCGAATGCCTTCTTCACCGCTCTGTCCACCTGTGACTCCACTTTCAAGGAGCTATGAACATGTACCCCGAGATCTCTTTGTTCTGTAACTCTCCCCAGTGCCCTACCATTAACTGAGCAAGTCCTGCCCTGGTTCAATCTACCAAAATACATCACCTCGCATTTATCTAAATTGAAATCCATCTGCCATTTGACAGCCCAATTGATCAAAATCCTGTTGCAATCGGAGATAACTTTGTTCACTGTCCAATATGCCACCAATCTTGGTATCATCTACAAACTTACTAACCATGACTCCTATATTCTCATCTAAATCAATAATATAAATGACAAATAACAGTGGACCAGCACTGATCTGAGAGGCACACCGCTGGTCACAGGCCTCCCGTTTGAAAAACAACCCTCGACAACCACCCTCTGGCTTCTGTCATCAAGCCAATTTTGTATCCACTGAGACACCTCACCCTGGATCCCGTGAGATTTAACCTTATGCAACAACCTACCATGCGGTACCTTTTCAAACGCCTTGCTAAAATCCATGCAGACAACATCAACTGCACTGCCATCATCTACCTTCTTGGTTACCCATTCAAAAAAACTGAATCAAATTTGTGAGACATGATTTTCCACTCACAAAGCCATGCTGACTGTCCCTAATCAGTCCTTGCGTCTCTAAATGCCTGTAGGTCCTGTCTCTCAAAATGCTTTCCAACAACTTACCCACCACAGATGTGAGGCTCACTGGCCTCGGTAAGCTGCGATTACCTCACTCCAAATGCACAGAGGCAAGTCTGCCGAGAGGCAGGTTTTTTACAAAATTCAAGATCAGACAATTAGAAACCAGAGATGCACCAGGACACATTAGCAATTGTAAAAGGGCAGTTATACATTTCCCGACAAACAAATCACCACTATATACATGGGGCAGACGTGTTTCAGTCAAACAAAATACTTGATGCCTATATATGGCTGAAACTAGACATTTTGGTGCACAGCACACAAACACAAAGGGTCCACAATTAAAACACATTAACACCCATTGAAACCCATCAAAAATGCTGTGAAACAAATCAAACCAAAGCACATGATAGACCGAATCTTCAGAAGCTTCGAGAAGGTAGCCAGAAAGGTATAGTTGTATTTTAATTTTAATTTTCTTATTGACCCAACAAATTCAGTTAAACGGCTACAAGATGAAATAGTTGTGTTTTGTTGCCTTGTTCTGTATTGGATTCATCTCCTATAGGATTGGCTGTGAGATTTCTAGAGCTTGGCAGAAATGTTCAATGTTTGCTAGATTCACTCTAAAGTTCCAGGTAGATATCTGTCCCCTGCTCACTGAATCTACACAATGGAGCTCAATGAAAATGATTCATCTTCCACAGCCTTTCTCTCGGTTGAACTCGTTGTGAATCCTCGGCTACAACAACACATATATTCCAGCAAGATTTTGGTTCAGCTTCTCCCAACAGCACTGATTGGTTCCTCTGCCCCTGGTACCAAGCCAGCACCAATGGATCATGACCAATGTTCGCTGGCACCACTGATTATCCCGAGTATTCTGCCCTACAGTGCTCCATATCCCAGAAACCACAAACACTGATTCAAAGGCTATCGAAGCACTTTTAACCATTGTTTACCCAGCAGGAGGACATGGAGAAAGCCATCAATCCCAACACCATTGCTCTACCTGCCATGTCCACTGGGTTGTATCCATATGGAAAGGTTTTATTTTAGCTGATACCAACATTTGAATTAGGAGTAGAAGTGGCCCATTCGAGCGCTCGAGCCTGTTCCGCCGCCATTCAGTAAGATCACAGCTGATCTGAATGTGCCTCATCTCTGCCGACCTCTGAGAACTATTGACTCCCTTGTTAGTCAGGAATCTATCTACTTCTGTCTTCAAAATGTTCATTGACCCTGTCCTCCACCACTTTCTGGGGAAGAGAGTTCCAAACATTGCACAATCTGTCGGACAGAATATATCGGATAATCTTCTCACTCTGATTGTGACCCAAATGAAACCCAAGGGTGTTTGTCCATCAAGCCAAGGCCCTTGATTGGTTGATATTTCATGATATTACAGAGCAAGCCTCGCTCTCACACTGAGCATCACCTTGAGATTAAACATCAGAGTCGGTTCATCAGCACAACCAGTTCCAGTGGAACTCACAGACTCTTACTAACGGCCTGATCTATCTCGGAGTGAAGGTGGGCGGGTAAGAAGTGATTGGTTTGTCTCAATATCATTACCTTGTAATGTAATTTGTGAACATGATAATGAGCAATGTGATGATTATAACAGAGCCAGTAATATTGATGCAGAGTAGGATGGAACAGCTGAAGTTGCGGTTGCTGATAAATCTTCAATATAGTTGCTCATAGATTGTCTGGGTCCTGGAACTTGGGTAAAGATGGTCACACAGCCCAACTCTCACGTATGTCTCTCACTGACTGGCTGCTATCGGTCCTTGAATTTGGTGCTTACTCCGTGCTATGTAAATGTTTGCAGCTGTATTACTGGCGTCAGTCTGAAGTGTGGGCAGTAGTACCTTCCTTTACTGTGCCTCACACTAAAGGTTCAGGAAGGCATTTACCACCTTCTCTACTCTCCCCTCCACTTGTACATAATAAATCTGAACAGAAGTAGTTCATCAACTATTGCCCTTCTCTTGGGCAGCGACTTATTAAAAAGTCTTGATCTAAACAACATGTATAGTGCAGTCTGAATTGGAATCGGCTCCATGTAAACCTTCCCATTGGCAGCAATCAATTCCCCAGCCAATGATTAAAGCCCAGCCTCAGTGGGTCCTGATCAATGTCTCCGGCATTATTGATGATCTGGAGCATTCAGCTCTACAAACTCAACAGGATGTTGGAACATTGGGTTCATCCTTCACTCGGGGAATGCGGCGGGGAGAAGGCTAATATACTCATTAAGGCCAGTCCCTCCTCCTATTCACTGAATTTGTTTTTACATTCCAGCTCCTTCTATCATGACGGCCAAAGTGAAACCTAGGGATGTTTCCCCAAGACCCGCATCAGGATGAGGCCCTTTAACTGGATGAGGGAAACTGTGGTATCACAGTGAGATCACACATTTCATTGGGTTTGTAAACTGGATAAAGTAGAGACAGGAGGCTTCACACCCCGTTCCAGTGACAGAAATGGAGCTGCACCGACCCTTACTCTCTGGTTGTCCCCTTTAGGAGTGAAAGCGGATGTGCAGAAGGTCTGAACATCTTTGTTTTGCGAAGGGAGCTTGAACAATGGAACATTGGTAGCCAGCTGGCACTCACAAGGTTGGTGCTGTAAAATGTTTATTTTTACAGGTAGTTGAGAACCTTCCTCTTGAGGCGACTGATTGATATTGAATGCAGTGTCGGGATGGAAGGAATGACTAAATTAGGGCAGAGTGAACACATCAACATTCAGCTGCTCAGATTTTCCACCAACACCGAGCACTCAGACGTGAGAAAGGAAGTGTGGAGAGTTGAAGAAATTCTTCATTCAGACACTTTGCACGAAAGGTTTTGGAGGCAGAAACTGGGAAATAGTTTGAAGAAGTTGGAAGTTGTTCAACTCCAGAACTTATGGAATCTTCTGCTTTTCGTGCTGAGCTGACACCAGTGAAATTACAAGAAATGTAACAAACCAGTCAGTTTTACACTCAGAATCTTCAGTATTTATGGGGTGAATGGTTTTACTATTTGAGGGAAGCTATAAAATACCTGTTGTTATACTTGTTACTGTCCAGTATTTTCTGTGTCTAATTTCTTCTTCTACTACAGGAACATGGTTCGTGTCAGGATGCGTGCGAAGAAATGGGGTTTTGACCAAACTGCCACAGAGTGAAATCATGAGAAATGAAGTATCAAAGGCAAGTGGATTAATTAGAAGAGCGATCGAATCCCAACCCAAGACCAATCATTGTCTGTAGAAAGCTAAGGAGGAATGGAGGATAATTGAAATTCTGCTCACGTCATCATCCTCTGTGTCCCAGTCTTTTTCTCAGTGCCAGCTCTACATCCTTTAATTTATTTATAATTGACGGTCTGTAGCTACCTTCCCACCGACCTCTATCTTAATGCTGTGTTACTGGGAATGGTTGAGGGATGAGAACATTGCAAATTTTACAGGAAAGTTAGATAAATATGTGAAGTAGTAGAACTTGTTAGCCAAACTGAAAGGGATGGGAATAGAGAATTGTGAGAGTGAGAAATGCATTGAGTGGAGTGAAAACAAAGTCAGTGTTAGTGCAGGGTGAGAGTGAGACATGGCTGTGATGACACAATGATGTGGCTGAGTGAGCACTTGGCTTTTCAGATTAGGATGTGAGGAAGTGTCTGGAGAGACAGGAATGAATGGAGGTGTACGGGGTGTTGTTTTGTGGAGTTCATAGAATCATAGAAACCCTACAGCACAGAAAGAGCCCATTCGGCCCATCGAATCTGCACCGACCACAATCCCACCCAGGCCCTACCCCCATATCCCTACACATTTACCCACTAATCCCTCTAACCTACGCTTCTCAGGACACTACGGGCAATTTTAGCGTGGTCAATCAAACTAACCCACACATCTTTGGACTGTGGGAGGAAACCGGAGCACCCGGAGGAAACCCATGCAGACACGAGGAGAATGTGCAAACTCACACACAGACAGTGACCCAAGCCGGGAATCGAACCCAGGTCCTTGGAGCTGTGAAGCAGCAGTGCTAACCACTGTGCTACCGTGCCGCCCTGCTATCCAGTTGTGCTGGGAAATGCTGGGAAAATAAGAGTGTGAGTCTCGGCTCCTGAGCGAGTTACGTCACGCACTTTCCTGACCTCCTGATGTCCATGAACTTCTTGAAACACTTTTCCCATGTCCCACAATGTTCCTGCTCACTTTCTCAGCCACTTCCATTCATGCCTGCTGGTTTTACGAGGCTTGCCGTTTCCTTCCATCCTTGGCAAATGTGACCTCATTTCAATCACCAGATCCCACAGCAAGAGCTCTATCTGAGTGTCTGAGCCATGCGGGATGTGAGGGGAAATGTGGACACGGCCTTTCCAGTTCTCCTCTCCATTCCTGTAGTTGCTGAAGCCTCAGGAGAGGATTGTACAATTCAGCCATCAGAGCCTCTGGCTGGTCAAACGTTATCCAGCTGATGCAGATCTCAGCAATGACCTGCTGTGAAATCCAAATCCTCTTGAGAAATGTTTCCTTTGAAAGATTCAGTGAATCAATGCCAGACTCAGAATCAGGGTGCTGATGCCTTAGTTGAATTAAATGTGTTAAATGCTGCCATTCTGACCTCAGAGACATCATCGAGAATCCCAATTCATTTCAAGAATAAGGACAACCCTCCCGTAATTTAGGGAATCATAATTTTCCCAAACACGATCTAATTGTTACTCTGAGTAATGAAGCTTGATACTGCGAGGCCAAGTATATCAATGGAGTGTTGTTGATGGATAACCCTCCTTTAATTTAGTGAATCATAATTTTCCCAAACACTGGGCTGGATGTTGAGGTAGAATTCTTATCCGATTGTTGTTCACCAGCAGTGCAATAACAGTAATGCTACATACACTACACGTGTTGCAAATACACCGGCAGCATGTGTCACACGTATAGCTAAAGCTGATTTCACTATTCACGCTGGAACCATTGGTTAATACTTAATCAGCTGATTTAAGTCACCATTCCCACACAGGTGTCTCCACCATCTTTGACCTCAGCACTACTTGGCTACTTCCTAGAATTCTGTGCAGTATATTTGAATGAGAATCATCCCCCTTGTAAACTGGTACAGGTACTGGACCCCTTATCCAGCGTCCCAGAAACAGGAGGGTCTCAAACACCTATTACACTTGACGCTGACGCCACATGATACAATTTGGAATTGACGCACAGAGTATTTTGTCAAGACGCAGATTCCCATATCCATAATCAGCACACGCAGTTTAACTATTGCTAGAACATGTCTCTCTCTGTATAATTCTACACTTTATTACGAGTGTTTTCATGTCAAAAGTCCCGTGGCTGGCAGGAGCACCAAGACAAAAGGTCACTGATTATAAAGCAGAAAGTAGAGTTACTGATGCGTCTGGAGAAAGGCACCTCAGGGAAAAGGTTAAGCAAATAGAATGGTGTCGGGACATCACCCATTTATGATCTGAAGAAGCAAATGGAGAAATTAAATGTTATTCTGACAGTGATGTGCCCAAATTAATGGATAATAGGAAAACCCTCCATCAGTTAAAGACTGTCCATGTAGACAAAGTGTTATTAGAGTGAATCATACACTGTCAGAGTGCAACATATCCATTACCATGGCCAAAGTGAAAGTGTTCCATAAAGAACTGGGCATAACAACACCATGTTATTGAGCGTCAGGGTGGCAGAACAAGTTTACAAACTGCCATGGTGTGTGTGTGCTGAAAGTATATGGTGAAGAAACCTTCACTGATCATGAAGCTGCAGAGACATACTTGGATGAATTTTCCATGATAATATTGGAAGAAGGTCAAAGAGCAGGGCATGTGAACATGTGTTATTGGCAACAGTCAGAAGATTACATTGTTCAAAGGGATCAGAGTCTTCCCTGTTGTTTACAAGGCCAATCAATCAGTGCACATGGATGCCTCAACCAATTTCCCTTGATTGGTCCGAGAGCCATTTTGTCCCTGAAGCCAGGGCTCAGTGTCGGTGTCTGGGGGTTCCTGAGAGCTGCATGGTTATTTTGTCCTCATCAGGAACATTGTTTTCAGAACTTATTTTCTGCCCAAATGTGTGTCCTCCATTCAGCCCAAGGATCAATGCATTTTGCGGGCAATCGCGACCAGATACAAGGCTGAATTCATGCACAAAATGCTCATTGCATTGAACAGAGGCTTGGGTGGGAGGGAATTCCAAGTAGTATTCAATGTGAACCATGCACTCTGCAGTGCTGCCAAGGCTGGGCCAATGGTACCCCAAGGTAGTTTGATAAATGGAAGGCACAACCTCAAGCCATTTCCCATGTTCCTAAATGGTGATGGTGAAATTAAACCTGAATTTAGAGCTTTTCATCTCTCTGAGGAGAAAACGTTGCTAAAGATCTATTAGCAGATGTGAAAGTCCTGCTTTCTCTTCCTCAGATGATATGCAATTTGAGTTGTAAAATTATGAAATAATAAAAGTACAATAATGAAATAAAAGTATTTATTTCTCATTCCTTCTCCGTGTTTTATCAGCATGCCATCCAGAAACCAGAATCCATAAACTACAGGACATGTTTAAACGGTGTAGTCAGTGCCTGAACCTTCAATATTCACAGCCTGTCTCAGTCCGGTAGATATCTCATCCTCGGTGGATGTGTAATTTGAGTTGTAAAATTATGAAATAATAAATGTAAAATAATGAACTAAACGCCTTGTCGTCTCTATTTCTCATTCCTTCTCCATGTTTTATAAGCACGCCATAAAGAGCCCAAAATCTGCCAAATCCACAAGATCAGAACATGTTGGATCCAAGACATCCCAGGTATGGGGTCTGGTACCTGTACATTGTAAAATCCTCTCCCATCTGTGAGAAATGCAGCATTTTCCTGCCATCTTCCAGAAATTTCCTTGATTGGTGATGATGAAATTAAACCTGAATTTAACGGTGTCCGTGTGTCCGAGAAGAAAGATATTTTGTAAATATTGCTGGTATTTTTGAAAGACTTTCCTGTGCTGAAGCCCAGCTGTTGGATGAAGAAGATGTTGAGGATTCTGTAATATTGGCAACAATGCTGAAATTCACTGCCAAGTTCCACACAATGGAATAGACACCATGGTCTTGACCAAGAATAAAGAGAATGAGAGCGGTGATGATGAAGATGAATCTGTCTATTGACAGGTGAATAAGGATCACGGAGGAACTGATTCATGGCATCGATCAGAAGAGCTTCATTACAGAGCAGCATATTATGTGGGTCTAAAAGGTACAAGAGGTGTTTCGAAAAGAAAACCCCATGTACTTGAAACAATTTAAGCTGCAGGACATGTTTAAAAGACACACATTAAACCCTGAACTGTCAACATTCACAGCCTGTGTCTGAATGGCAGCTGTCTCTTCCTCAGTGGATCTGTAATTTGAGTTGTAAAATGATGAAATAATAAATGTACAATAATGAACAAAAAGCCTTGTCGTCTTTATTTCTCATTCCTTCTCCATGTTTTATCAACCCAGCAGATAGGGCACAAAATCTGCCAAATCAGCCCGAACCTTCAATTTTCACAGCATCTGTCAGTGTGACAGCTGCCTCTCCCTCGGTTGCAATGCAATATGTAAAATTATGAAATAATAAAAGTATAATAATTAAATTAGAAAAGCCTCAGGGTCTTTATTTCTCACTGATTCTCCATGTTTTACAAGCACGCGATCCAGAACTCCAAATCCATAATTCTGGAACAGATCCAGTGCCCAACGCCTCCGATACGGGATCCAGTACCTGTACATTGTAAAACCCGGTTCATCCTGCTGCTAATGCAGCATTTTCCTCTTACCTGCCTCAGCCCCGGTGATTGGGGGATTATTTGCTTGATTTCTGTACTTCATCCTGAGTTATAATTCGGTGTCAACAAGCTGAATGCTCGGCTGCTAAAAATGACCGATCAATAGAGGCACACGGGTTGTGGAAACCAAATCGATGTGATCTACAGAGTTTTAGTATCAAAATAAATGTCTGACAATTGTATCAGGCCTGAAGATATTTTACTGAGACGGATGTCCAGGGCATCACTCACCTTGATATGCACTTCCCGACTGTCTCACCACAGCACGGAAGCACCTTGAACCTCTGATGATGACATGTGTGAGCACCAGGTCCACACAATCAAGCTGAATCAAGAGGCTCAGACTTTCATGGCAGGTCTTGCTGATGTCTGCAGCCCCTGGTAACAAGGCCTCCCCCACAGTGGAGCAGGAGGACATGCATTGCCAATGCTTGTTAAGGTGCCTGTCACTGGAGGATCTCATCCTGTCCTCTTCCTTCCCTGCAGTTCTGCTCACTCTTTATTGAAAGGGTTGAAAATAGTGAATTGTGAGAGTGGGAAATGCATTGAGTAGAGTGAAAACAAAGACAGTGTTTGCGCAGGGTGAGAGTGAGACATGGATTTGAAGGGACAACAGTGAGACTGACTGAGCATTTAGTTTCGAGATGAGGATGTAAGGTAGTGCTGATAAACTGATACGTTGTAAAACTCTATTCATTCAGCATCCAGTAGTTTCCTGTTGTCTGTTTGTCGGTCCTTGTGGGGAGTATGTTCTAACGTTTTTTCCTGTGGGAATTGGTTTCTGCTTTTCTACAGGGAGGTGGCGAGCTGTTGGTGAATATCTAGTAAGTGGTCAAGGTCCATTTTCCCAAGGTTGAAATTTGTCCTGCACTTTGCGATAAGATTTATTAATATCTAAAATAAATAACTGAATAAAATAATTAAGTCGTTAGTTTAAGATCAGAAGTATATCAGGACAGTTGATGTGTGATGACTGCAGTATGTGGGTGCTCATGGATACTGGTGTTATTCAGAGCAAGTATGTCTGCAGTAAGTATCTGCGGCTTGAGGAGCTTCGGCTCAGAGACATTCAGCTGGAGTTTGACACTGCAACATATCAGGGAGGGAGAGTTTTACCTGGAAGCTTTGTTTCAGGAGGCGGTCACATGGCTTCAGAAAAAACTTTCCAGTTTGGAAAGTGGTCAGGGACAGGAGGATGTGACGGCTGCTGAGGTAGGTCAGGGAACCCAAAGGACAGGAGTGCAGAAGTGTCAGCGACTGCAATTGTACAACAGTGCTACCAAATAAACCTGTCGGACTTTAACCTCCTGTTTCCTGTGCTGTACTGTTCTTTGATTTTTGTTCTTTGAAGGCATTCCGCATGCTTGGTTTCATTGGCCAGAACATTGAATACTGGATTTGGGACGTCTTGTTGAAGTTGTACAAGACATTAAACATAGAAACATAGAAACCCTATAGTACAGAAAGAGGCCATTCGGCCCATTGAGTCTGCACCGACCACAATCCCACTCAGCTTTGAGGTTCTTTCAGCTGGTTTGGATGAGAGTGGAGAATAAAGGGTGGATGAGTCATCGAGGTTTACAGCATGCAAATAGGCCCTTCGGCCCAACTTGTCCATGCCGCCCAATTTTTACCACTAAACTAGCCCCAATTGCCCGCATTTGGCCCATATCCCTCTATACCCATCTTACCCATGCAACTTTCTAAATGTTTTTTTTTAATACAAAATTGCACCCGCCTCTACTACGACCACTGGCACCTTGCTCCTGACACTCACCAACCTCTGAGTGAAAAGGTTGCCCCTCTGGAAACTTTTGTATCTCTCCTGTCTCACCTTAAACCTATGCCCTCTAGTTTTAGACTCTCTCACCTTTGGGAAATGATGTTGACTCTCTAGCTCATCTATGCCTCTCATTATTTTATAAAAATCTGTAAGATCACCCCTGAACCTACTGCGTTCCAGGGAAAAAGGTCCCAGTCTATCCAGACTCTCCTTCTAACTCAAACCATCAAGGCTCAGTAGCATTCTAATAAATATTTTCTGCACTCTTTCTAGTTTAATAATATCCTTTCCCTAATAGGGTGACCAGAACTGTACACGGTATTCCAAGTGTGGCACGGTAGCACAATGGTTAGCACTGCTGCTTCACAGCTCCAGGGACTTGGGTTCGATTCCCGGCTTGGGTCACTGTCTGTGTGGAGTTTGCACATTCTCCTTGTGTCTGCGTGGGTTTCCTCCGGGTGCTCCGGTTTCCTCCCACAGTCCAAAGATGAGCGGGTTAGGTTGATTGTCCACGCTAAAATTGCCCGTTAGTGTCCTGGGATGTGTAGGTTAAAGGGATTAGTGGGTAAATATGTAGCAATATGGGGGTAGGGCCTGAGTGGGATTGTGGTCGGTGCAGACTCGATGGGCCGAATGGCCTCTTTCTGTACTATAGGGTTTCTATGTTTCTATGTTTAATGTCTTGTACAACTTCAACAAGACGTCCCAAATCCAGTATTCAATGTTCTGGCCAATGAAACCAAGCATGCGGAATGCCTTCAAAGAACAAAAATCAAAGTACAGTACAGCACAGGAAACAGGCCCTTCGGCCCTCCAAACCTATGCCGCTCCTTGGTCCAACTAGATCAATCGTTTTTATCCCTCCATTCCCAGGCTGCTCATGTGACTATCCAGGTAAGTCTTAAACGATGCCAGCGTGTCTGCCTCCACCACCCTACTTGGCAGCGCATTCCAGGCCCCCACCACCCTCTGTGTAAAAAACGTCCCTCTGATATCCGAGTTATACTTCGCCCCTCTCATCTTGAGCCCGTGACCCCTCGTGATCGTCACCTCCGACCTGGGAAAAAGCTTCCCACTGTTCACCCTATCTATACCCTTCATAATCTTGTACACCAGTATTAGATCTCCCCTCATTCTCCGTCTTTCCAAGGAGAACAACCCCAGTCTACCAAATCTCTCCTCATAGCAAAGACCCTCCATACAAGGCAACATCCTGAGTTATACTTCGCCCCTCTCACCTTGAGCCCGTGACCCCTCGTGATCACCACTTCTGCTCTGGGAAAATCCTCCTTCACTACCTTATCCACCTGTGACTCCACTTTCAAGGAGCTATGAACGTGTACCCTTCGATGTCTTTGTTCTTTCACTCTCCCAAATGCCCTACCATTAACTGAGTAAGTCCTACCGTGGTTCAATCTACCAAAATTAATCACCTCCCATTTATCTAAATTAATCTCCATCTGCCATTCGTCAGCCCACTGGCCAAATTGATCAAGATCTCGTTGCAATCTGCGATAACGTTCTTCACTGTCCACTATACCACCAATCTTGGTATCATCTGCAAACTTGCTAACCATCCCTCCTAAATTCTCATCCAACTCATTAATATAAATGACAAATAACAGTGGACCCAGCACTGATCCCTGAGGCATTCCGCTGGTCACAGGCCTCCAGTTTGAAAAACAACCCTCTACAACCCTCTGGCTTCTGTCATGAAGCCAATGTCCTATCAATTTAGTTACCTCACCCTGGATCCCGTGAGTTTTAACCTTATTCAACAACCTACCATGTGGTACATTGTCAACGGCCTTTGTTAAAGTCTATAGACAACATCAACTGCACTGCCCTCATCTACCTTCCTGGTTGCCCCTTCGAAAAATTCAACCAAATTTGTACACAGTACTCCAGCCGTGGCCTCGCCAACGCTCATCCCTCTAATACAACTCCATCATTACCTCTCTGCTTTTGTAATCTATACCCCGACTGACAAAGTTGAACAGTAATATTCCAGCAAAGACTAATCACTGGCAGCCCCTCATCACACCTCAGTAGCTATAGAAGCTGGTCGGGTCTGTGGTCCCATGAGCCGTCACTCTGGTCAGGAGGGAACCACTGCCGTTCCATCAGCCCAGGTATTCTGCTCCGGGGAGCAACTTCACTCTCTCCAAAGTTAGGAGGTGATGGGAGGGAGCCTCCTCATAGCAGACGTCATGTATCCTCTTTTTTGGGTGGAGCGGTGTCACAGTGGACAGCGCTGCTGCCTCAACAACAAGGGACCCGGGTTCACTTCCCGGCTTGGGCCACTGCCTGTGCAGAGTCTGCAGGTTCTCCCCATGTCTGCGTGGGTTTCCTCCGGTTTCCTTCCACAGTCTGAAAGACGTGCTGGTTAGTTGCATTGGCCATGCGAAATTCTCCCTCAGTGTACCCGAACAGGAGCCAAGGGGGGCGACTAGGGGATTTTCACAGTAACTTCATTGTAGTGTTAATGTAAGCCCGCTTGTGACATGAATAAATCCATTTTAATCTGTTGCAATCACCCACCAGGAACTCCAATGGCAGCGAGAATAGGATAGTAACTGGCTCCAGCTTGACCGATAGTGGATCAGTGTGTTTTCTGAGAGAAGCGATGGTGTCATAGAGTCAGAGAGGTTTACAGCATGGAAACAGGCCCTTCGGCCCAACCTGTCCTTGCCGCCCTTTTTTTTTAAACCCCTAAGCTAATCCCAATTGCCCGGATGTGCCCTGTAGCCCTCTATACCCATTATACACATGTAACTATCTAAATGCTTTTCAAAAGATAAAATTGTACCCGCCTCTATTACTACCTCTTGCAGCTCGTTCCAAACACTCGCCACCCTCTGTGTGAAAGATTTGCCCCTTTGGACACTTTTGTATCTCTCCCCTCTCACCTTAAAACTATGCCGTCTAGTTTTAGACTCCCCTACCTTTGGGAAAAGATATTGACTATCTAGCTGATCTGTGCCCCTCATTATTTGATAGACCTCTATAAGATCACCCCTCAGCCTCCTACGCTCCAGGGGAAAAAGTCCCAGTCTATTCAGCCTCTCCCTTATAACTCAATCCATCAAGTCCCAGTAGCAACCCAGTAAATCTTTTCTGCACTCTTTCTAGTTTAATAATATCCTTTCTATAATAACATGACCAGAATTGCACACAGTATTCCACGTGTGGCCTTACCAATGTCTTATACAACTTCAACAAGACGTCCCAACTACTATATTCAATGTTCTGACCGATAACGCCAAGCATGTCGAATGCCTTCTTCACCACTGTGTCCACCTATGACTCCACTTTCAAGGAGCTATGTACATTTACTCCTTGATCTCTTTGTTCTGTAACTCTCCCCAACGCCCTACCATTAACTGAGTAAGTCGTGCCCTGGTTCAATCTACCAAAATGCATCACCTCGCATTTATTTAAATTAAACTCCATCTGCCATTCGTCCGCCCACTGGCCAGTTGATCAAGATCCCGTTGCAATTGGAGATATCTTGCTTCACTGTCCACTATGCCACCAATCTTGGTGTCATCTGCAAACTTACTAGCCATGCCCCCTATATTCTCATCCAAATCGTTTATGTAAATGACAATAACAGTGGACCCAGCACTGATCCCTGAGGCACACCACTGGTCACAGGCCTCCAGTTTGAAAAACAACTCTCTACAACCACCCTCTGGCTTCTGTCTGCCCGTGGCATAAACCATGGCCATTTACTGAGGTCTCACACTGAAGGTCTTCTCTTTAATACACAGCAGAAACACTCCTGAGACTCGGCAGAGCAACCTATTAGACTAATCAATTACAGGTGAGAAAACAAACAACACACTGCAATGCTGGCGCTGAGAAGGAGCAATGATTGGATTTGATTTGATTTATTATTGTCACATGTATTAGTCTACAGTGAAAAACTTTGTTTCTTGCAAGCTATACAGACAAAGCATACCGTTCAAAAAGGAGAGGATGCAGAATGTAGTGTTACCATCATAGCTAGAGAAATATCAACTTAATATAATAATAAGGTATTACATTATATATATATATATATAGTATCTATATATATATATATTATATATGGTTACCTAATTAATATAAGATGGGTCCATTCAAAAGTCTGATGGCAGCAGGGAAGAAGCTGCTCTCGCATCCGTCGGTACATGGCCTTTGACTTTTGTATCTTTTCCCCGATGGTGGAAGTAGGTGGAAGAGAGAATATCCGGGGTGCGTGGGGTCCTTGATTATGCCGGCTGCTTTTCCCGACGCAGCAGGAAGTGTGGACAGAGTCAATGGGTGGGAGGCTGGTTTGAGTGATGGATTCGGCATTGTTCACAAACCTTTAGAGTTTCTTGCAGCCTTGGGCAGAGCAGGAACTGTGATACAACCAGAAAGAATGCTTTCTATGATGCATCTGTAAAAGTTGTTGAGAGTCGTAGTGGACATGCCAAATTTCCTTTGCCTCCTGAGGAAGTACAAGCGTTGGTGGGTTTTCTTAACTGTCGCGAATGTGTGGAGGGATCGGGACAGGTTGTTGGTGATCTGGACACCTAGAAACCTGAAACTCTCGATCATTCCGGCTTCATCCCCAATTTTCAATGAAAATTGTGTTTCATTGTGATGAGAAATTCAGATTAGAAATATGTTTCATGTTTTTCATTACGTTCTGTTTAATTACATTAAAGAGACGATATAATTGTAATCTATTGAGACTATCAGTGGGGTGAATTATAGGCTAAATTTTCCCTTCGTGTACAGAATGTGTACATTAGAGGAGTTCGTGGGTTTAATATGTGGGGTTATGGGGATAGGGCCTGGGTGGGGTTGTTGTTGGTGCAGACTCGATGGGCCGAATGGCCTCTTTTGCACTGTTGGGTTTCTATGATACAATTTATGATGAGTCTGTACTGACCACAATCCCACCCAGGCCCTATTTCCGTAACCCCACGCATCCACCCTGATAGTCTCCCTGACAATAACGGGCAATTTTTAGCACAGCCAATGCACCTCATCTGCACATCTTTGGACTGTGGGAGGAAAGTGGAGCACCTGGAGGAAACCCATGAAGACACGGGGAGAATGTGCGGACTCCACACATGGAGTGACCCAAGGTCGGATTCGAACCAGGATCCCTGGCGCTGTGAGGGAGCACGAACCCCATGGTGCAAAGCTCAATCCAGGCGCCTTTCTGACAAAGAATGCAGTTGTGTTCTGTACTTTCGGCTTCCATGAATTATCGAGTCAGATGTTACTTGTTCCATGCCCTCTGATGAAAGCAATAACAGCAACATCAGCACGAGGGGTGCTGAGGGAAGCCCTGTTGCCAATCTGTGCAGCAGAGTATGATGCCCCAGCTTAGTCACTGGACTGTTTCGTTTTGTGTAAAAGATGTACAATTTTTAATAAAGCTCATATTTCATTTCATTATAAATGTAGCCCTGGTACGAGATGGTGACTGTGCCAAGGCTGCATTTCCTGCCCACAAGTTACTGTTTAGCATGAGGTGCTTGGATTTCTTTTTGAATGTGTGGCCCCTTTGAGAATGTGACTGATACAATGGTGTAAGACAGGCATTCTCTGCTTTTCACACAGCGCTGGTCAAGTTTCTAAAGTTTATTTATTCATGTAACAAGTAGGCTCACATTAACACTGCAATGAAGTTACTGTGAAAATCTCCCAGTTGCCACACTCCGGCGCCTGTTCGGGTACACTGAGGGAGGATTTAGCATGATCAGTGCAACTAAACAGCATGTCTTCTGATCTGTGGGAGGAAACCGGAGCACCCGGAGGAAACCCATGCAGACACGGGGAGAACGTGCAGACTCCACACAGGCAGTGACCCAAACCGGGGATCAAACCCGGGTCCCTGGCGCTGTGAGGCAGCAGTGCTAACCACTGTGCCACCATGCCACCCATGCATACAAAGAACAAAGGAAAGTACAGCACCGGAACAGGCCCTTCGACCCTCGAAGTCCCTACTCCCCCATGACTGTATCCAGCAGTCCAAACAGAAGGATGATGCTCTGGAACGTCCACATTATGGTAAATTCTCAACCTCAGCGTCTCCTGTATTGTGAATTCTCGCTTTATAAACAAGTGTGCTGCTCCCAACTCGTTCTCTGGCTCTTGGCTTCATGCGAAGCTTGTGACCTGGCAGAGGAATGAGCCAAGGTTACGATACTCTTGGCGAGGATGAAGGAAGGGTTGTTGCAATGTATAGGAGAGATGTAAAGGATGGGGGAGCTGACGCGAGATGGATTGAGGAATGATGAATTTTTCGGGGACTTCCCTTAATATTTCCCGGAATTAACCAGCAGTTTGCTGAACATTTCAACATTTACATGTCAACGGAACAGGAGAACGCTGCGTGGGAATGAAAGCAAATGGAGTCAGTAAATGAATACAGAAACAGAAAATGCTGGGAGATCTCAGCAGGTCTGACAGTATCTGTGGAGAGAGAACAGAGCCAATGTTTCACGTCTGTGTGACCCTTCCTCAGGGTCCATTCGTGAGACTATTTTGATGATAATGTAAGCAAAGTTGTCAGTAAAGGAGACTATATCCTGAGGGTGTCATCCAAGATAATCAATAATCAACAAAGAACAAAGGAAAGTACAGCACAGGAACAGGCCCTTCGGCCCTCCAAACCTATGCCGATCATGATGCCCTAACTAAACTACAAAAAACAACTTCTGCCCTTACTCGGGACTGTCGGGGGTGAAGACCTTAAAACGATCACTATTACTAAAGAGGTAGTGCTGGGTAGGCTAATGGAACTAAAGGTAGACAAGTCCAAAGATGTGCGGGTTAGGTTGATTGGCCAGGTTTAAAAAATTGCCCCTTAGAGTCCTGGGATGCGTAGGTGAGGGGGATTAGCGGGTAAAATATGTGGGGGTAGGGCCTGGGTGGGATTGTGGTCGGTGCAGACTCGATGGGCCGAATGGCCTCCTTCTGCACTGTAGGGTTTCTATGATATTCTATGATATTCCCCTGGTCCGGATGGAATGCATCCCGGGGTTCTAAAAGAAACGGCAGAAGTAATAGCAAATTCATCAGTTGTAATTTATCAAAATTCACTGGACTCTGGGGAGGTGCCAGCTGATTGGAAAACAGCTAATGTAACGCCACTGTTTAAAATAGGAGGTAGACAAAAGGCAGGTAACTACAGGCCGGTTAGCTTAACATCCGTAGTTGGGATAATGCTGGAATCTATCATTAAGGAAGAAATAACAGGACACCTGGAAAAGAATGGTTCAATCAAGCAGCTGCAGCATGGATTCTTGAAGGGAAAACCATGTTTGACTAATTTACTGGAATTGTTTGAGGATACGACGAGTGCAGTTGACAGAGGGGAACCGGTGGATGTTGTGTAAATAGATTTCCAGAAGGCATTCGATCAGGTGCCTCACAAAAGGTTGCTGCATAAGATAAATGTACACGGAGATGGGGGTAAAGTGTGAGTGTGGATTGAGGATTGGCTTTGTAACAGAAAGCAGAGAGTCGGAATAAATGGGTGCTTTTCCGGTTGGCAATCAATGACTATTGGCGTGCCGCAGGAATCGGTGCTGGGGCCTCAACTATTTACCATATACATAGACGACCTGAAGGAGGTGAGCGAGTGTAGGGTAACAAAGTTTGCGGATGACACAAAGATGAGTGGGAAAGCAAATTGCGTGGAGGACACAGAGAGTCTGCAGAGAGATTTGGATAGGCTAAGTCAGTGGGCAAGGATCTGGCAGATGGAGGACAACGTTGGTAAGTGTGAGGCTATCCACTTTGGAAGGAATAATAGTAAAATGTACTCTTATTTAAACGGTGAAGAATTACAACATGCTACTGTGCAGAGGGACCTGGGGGTCCTTGTGCATGAATCACAAAAACTCAGTTTGCAGGTGCAGCAGGTGATCAAGAAGGCAAATGGAATGTTGGCCTTTATCGTGAGAGGGATGGAGTATAAAAGCAGGGAGGTCATGCTGCAACAGTACAGGGTACTGGTGAGGCCGCACCTAGAGTACTGTGTACAGTTTTGGTCCCCTTATTTAAGAAAGGATATATTAGCTTTGGAGGGGGTACAGAGAAGGTTCACCAGTCGATTCCGGAGATGAGGGGGTCAGCTTATGAGGAGAGATTGAGTAGACTGGGCCTGTACTCATTGGAGTTTAGAAGGTTGAGGGGAGATCTTATGGAGACATAAAAGATAATGAAGGGGCTAGACAGGTTAGAAGAAGTGAGGTTATTCCCACTTACAATGGAAACAGGAACTAGGGGGCATAGCTTCAAAATATGGGGGAGTCAATTTAGAACAGAGTTGAGGAGGAACTTCTTCTCAAAAAGTTTAGTGAATCTTTAGAATTCTCTGCCCAATGAAGCAGTCGATGCTACCTCGTTAAATGTGTTTAAGTCACAGACAGATAGATTTTTAACCATTAAGGGAATTAAGGGTTAGTGGGAGCGGGCGGGTAAGTGGAACTGAACCCACTATCAGATCAGCCATGATTTTATTGAATGGCGGAGCAGGCTTGAGGGGCTAGATTGCCTACTCCTGCTCCTATTTCTTATGTTCTTATGTTCTCACATTACAGTCTATTGTTGTCAGATTCTGATCCAGTATTGTAACATCCCGTTCTATTTTTCCCAGATCCTGACCCAGTATTGGAACATTACAGTCTATCGTTCTCAGATTCTGATCCTTTATGGGAACATTGAAGTCTATTGTTCTCAAATTCTTATCCAGTACTTGAACATTACAGTCTATTGTTCTCAGAGTCCGATCCATTATTCGAACATTGCAGTCTGTTGTTCTCAGATTCTGATCCAGTATTGGGACATTACAATCTATTGTTCACAGAAACTTATCCATCATTGGAAATTTCAATGCTGGATCAGAATCTGAGAACAATACACTGCAAAGTTTGAATACTGGATCGGACTCTGAGAACAATAGGTGTAATGTTCCAATCCTGGTTCAGAATCTGAGAAAAATAGGCTGCAATTTTCCAATACTGGATCAGATTGTGAGAACAATACACTGTCATGTTCCAATACTGGATCAGAATTTGAGAAGAACAGGCTGTAATGTTCCCATCATTGATCAGAATCTGAGAACACGAGACTGCAATGTTCCAATACTGGGTCAGAATCGGAGAATATTAGACTGTAATGTTCAAATACTGGTTCAAAGTCCGGGAACAATGGAAAGGGATTTTCCAATAATGGATGAGAATCTGAGAACAATACACTGTAATGTTCCAATAATGGATGACCATGTGGGAACAATGGACCGGGATGCTCGAGTAATGGATCAAATTATGAGAACAATAGACTGCAATATTCCAATACTGGATTATAATCTGGGAACAATAGACAGGGAAGTTACAATACTGGATCAGAGTCTGAGAACAATAGACTGTAATGTGCCAATACTGGATCATCATCTGAGGACAACACACTGTAATGTTCCAATAATGGATCAGAATCTGAGAAAAATACACTGTTATGTTCCAATAATGGATCAGAATCTGAGAACAATAGACTCGAACGTTCCAATAATGAATCAGAATCTGCGATCAATCGACTGCAATGTTTCAAAACTGGATCAGAATCTGAGAACACGAGACGGCAATGTTCCAATGCTGGATCGGAATGTGGGAACAATGGACCGGGCTATTCCTATAATGGATCAGAGTCTGAGAACAATAGACTGTAATGTTCCAATAATGGATCCAAACCTGAGAAAAAGAGACTGCAATGTTCCAATACTGGATCAGAATGTGGGAACAATGGTACGGGTTGTTCCTACAATGGATCAGAATCTGAGAAAAATAGACTGCAATGTTCCAAAAAAGGATCATAATCTGAGAACAATAGACTGCAATGTTAGAATAATTGAACAGATTCCGAACACAATCGACTGCACTGTTCCAACACTGGATCAGAATCTGAGATCAATAGACAGTCATGTTCCAATACTGGATCAGAATCTGAGAACAATAGACTGCAATGTTCCAATCGTTGATCAGAATCTGAACAATAGACTGTAATGTTCCAATACTGGATCGGAATCGGAGAACAATGGACCGGAATGTTCCAATACTGGGCCAGAATCGGAGAATATTAGACTGTAATGTTCCAATACTGGTCCAAAGTCTGGGAACAATGGAAAGGGATTATCCGATAATGGATGAGATTCTGAGAACAACATACTGTAGTGTTCCAATAATGGATGACAATGTGGGAACAATGGACCGGGATGCTCTAATAATGGATCGGAATCTGAGAAAAATAGACTGCAATTTTCCTATAATGGATCCGAATCCGAGAACAATAGTCCATCATGTTCCAATAATGGATGGCAATGTCGGGAAAATGGACCGGGATGTTCTAATAAAGGATCAGATTCTGAGAACAATCAACTGCAATGTTCCAATAATGGAGCAGAATCTGAGAACAATAGACTGTAATGTTCCAGCACTGGATCAGAATCTGGGAACAATAGAGCGGAATGTTACAGTACTGGACCAGAATCTGAGAACAATAGATTGTAATGTCCCAATACTGGATCAGAATCTGAGAACAAGAGACGGCAATGTTCCAATACTGGATTGGACTGTGGGAACAATGGACTGGGATTTTACAATACTGGACCAGAATCAGAGAAAAATGGACTGCAATGTTCCAATACTTGATCAGAACCTGGCAACTGCTATTTCCAATACTGGATCAGAATCTAAGAACAATATACTGTAATGTTCTATTATGGATCAGAATCTGGGAAAAATAGATTGCAATGGTCCAATGCTGGATCAGAATCTGAGAACAATACACTGTAATGTTCCATTATGGATCAGAATCTGGGAATAACATGTTCCAAAAGCGGATCAGAATCTGAAAACTATCGGCTGTAATATTCCAATACTGGCTCAGAATCTGAGAACAATAGACTGCAATGTTCCAATAAAGGATCAAAATCTGTGAACAACAGACTGCAGAGTTAGAATAATTGAACAGAATCTGAAAACAATAGACAGTAATGTTCCAATAATGGATCAGAATCTGAGATCAATCAACTGCAATGTTCCAACACTGGATCAGAATCTCAGAACAATAGACTGTAATGTTCCAATAAAGGATCAGAATCTGAGAACAGTGGACTATAATGGCCCAATACTGGATCAGAGTCTGAGAACAATATTTTGCAATGTTCGAATACTGGATCGGACTCTGGGAACAATACGCTGTAATGTTCCAATACTGGTTCAGACTCAGAGAAAAAAACAGACTGCAAATTTCCAATACTGGATCAGAATCTGAGAACAATACACTGCAAAGTTCGAATACTGGATCGGATTCAGAGAACAATAGGTTGTAATGTTCCAATCATTGATCAGAATCTGAGAATAATAGACTTCAATGTTCCAATACTGGATCAGAATCTGAGATCAATAGACAGTCATAGAACATAGAACATAGAAAGCCACAGCACAAACAGGCCCTTCGGCCCACAGTTTGCGCCGATCACATCCCCACCTCTAGGCCTATCTATAGCCCTCAATCCCATTAAATCCCATGTACTCATCCAGAAGTCTCTTAAAAGACCCCAACGAGTTTGCCTCCACCACCACCGACGTCAGCCGATTCCACTCACCCACCACCCTCTGAGTTAAAAACTTACCCCTGACATCTCCTCTGTACCTACCCCCCAGCACCTTAAACCTGTGTCCTCTCGTAGCAACCATTTCAGCCCTTGGAAATAGCCTCTGAGAGTCTACCCTATCCAGACCTCTCAACATCTTGTAAACCTCTATCAGGTCACCTCTCATCCTTCGTCTCTCCAGGGAGAAGAGACCAAGCTCCCTCAACCTATCCTCATAAGGCATGCCCCCCAATCCAGGCAACATCCTTGTAAATCTCCTCTGCACCCTTTCAATGGCTTCAACATCTTTCCTGTAATGAGGTGACCAGAACTGCGCGCAGTACTCCAAGTGGGGTCTAACCAGGGTCCTATAAAGCTGCAGCATTATCTCCCGACTCCTAAACTCAATCCCTCGATTAATGAAGGCCAGTACGCCGTACGCCTTCTTGACCGCATCCTCCACCTGCGAGGCCGATTTAAGAGTCCTATGGACCCGGACCCCAAGGTCCTTCTGATCCTCTACACTGCTAAGAATGGTACCCTTCATATTATATTGCTGCTTCATCCCATTGGATCTGCCAAAATGGATCACCACACACTTATCCGGGTTGAAGTCCATCTGCCACTTCTCCGCCCAGTCTTGCATTCTATCTATGTCTCGCTGCAACTTCTGACATCCCTCCAAACTATCCACAACACCACCTACCTTGGTGTCGTCAGCAAACTTACCAACCCATCCCTCCACTTCCTCATCCAGGTCATTTATGAAAATGACAAACAGCAAGGGTCCCAGAACAGATCCCTGGGGCACTCCACTGGTCACTGACCGCCATGCAGAGAAAGACCCCTCCACAGCCACTCTCTGCCTTCTGCAGGCAAGCCAGTTCTGGATCCACAAGGCAACAGCCCCTTGGATCCCATGCCCTCTCACTTTCTCAAGAAGCCTTGCATGGGGGACCTTATCGAACACCTTGCTGAAGTCCATATAGACCACATCCACCGCTCTTCCTTCGTCAATGTGTTTGGTCACATTTTCAAAGAACTCAACCAGGCTCGTAAGGCACGACCTGCCCTTGACAAAGCCGTGCTGACTACTTTTGATCATACTAAACTTCTCTAGATGATCATAAATCCTGTCTCTCAGGATCCTCTCCATCAACTTACCAACCACTGAGGTTAGACTCACCGGTCGGTAATTTCCCGGGCTGTCCCTGTTCCCTTTCTTGAATATAGGGACCACATCTGCAATCCTCCAATCCTCCGGAACCTCTCCCGTCTCCATCGACGATGCAAAGATCATCGCCAAAGGCTCCGCAATCTCCTCCCTCGCCTCCCACAGTAACCTGGGGTACATCCCATCCGGTCCCGGTGACTTACCAACCTTGATGCCATTCAATAGTTCCAACACATCCTCTTTCTTTATGTCCACATGCTCGATCCTTTCTGTCCACCGCAAACCAGCAGTACAACCACCCAGATCCCTTTCCACCGTGAATACCGAGGTAAAGTATTCATTAAGCAGCTCCGCCATTTCTAACTGTTCCGCACAAACTTTTCCCCCTTCACCTTTTAAGGGTCCTATGCCTTCACATCTCATCCTTTTACTCTTGACATATTTGTAGAAAGCCTTGGGATTCTCCTTAATCTTACCCGCCAAGGTCTTCTCATGACCCCTTCTCGCTCTCCTAATTTCCTTCTTAAGCTCCTTCCTACATCCCGTATACTCCTCTAAATCCTTAACACCTCCTAGCTCTCTGAACCTTCTGTACGCCTCTCTTTTCTTATTCACCAGGTTCATCACAACCTTCGTGCACCACGGTTCCCGTACCCTACCAACACCCCCCTGTCTCATTGGAACGTTGTCATGCAGAGCTCCAGACAAACATTCCTTGAAAATCCTCCACTTTCCTTCGGTACTTTTCCCCAAGAATGCCTCCTTCTAATTTACCCGTCTAATTTCCTCCCTGATGACACTGTATTTCCCTTTACTCCAGAGAAACACTTTCCTAGCCTGCCTGATCCTATCTCTTTCCATTGCTATCGTGAAGGAGATAGAATTATGATCGCTATCCCCAAGATGCTCACCCACCGAGAGATCCTCCACCTGTCCAGGTTCATTAGCCAGCACCAGATCAAGTACAGCCTCTCCTCTAGTAGGCTTATCCACATACTGTGTCAGGAAACTCTCCTGGACACACCTTACAAACTCCTCTCCATCCAAACCCCTAGCCCTAGGGATATTCCAATCTATGTTTGGGAAATTAAAATCTCCCATCACGACAACTCTGTTATTCCTACATCTCTCCAGGATCTGTTTCCCCATCTGCTCCTCAACATCTCTGTTACTATTGGGCGGCCTATAGAAAACACCCAGCAACGTTACCGACCCCTTCCTGTTCCTAAGCTCCACCCACAGAGACTCCGTAGTCAATCCCTCCACGGCGTCCACCTTCTCTACAGCCGTGACACTATCCCTGATCAACAGTGCCACTCCCCCCCCCTCTCTTGCCTCCCTCCCTGTCCTTCCTGAAACATCTAAAACCCGGCACCTGAAGCACCCAGTCCTGTCCCTGAGACATCCAAGTCTCCGTAATGGCCACCACATCACAATTCGAAGCAGCAATCCACGCTCTAAGCTCATCCACTTTATTCACTCCCCTCCTAGCATTAAAATAGACACATCTCAGACCTTCAGCCTGAGCACTTCCCTTCTCCATCACTCGTCTAACCTCCCTCTTACCCTGTCTACATTCCTTATCTATTTGCGAGCTAACCTCCTCGCTCTCAGTCCCCTCATTCCGATTCCCTCCCCCCCAACCTTTCTAGTTTAAAGTCTCTCCAGTAGCCTTAGCCAAACTTCCCGCCAGGATATTGGTCCCCCTGGGATTCAAGTGCCACCCGTCTTTTTTAAACAGGTCACACCTGCCCCTAAAGAGGTCCCAATGATCCAAGTACCCAAATCCTTGTCCCTTGCTCCAGTCCCTCAGCCACGCATTCATTCTCCACCGATTCCTGTTCTCACTCTCCCGCGGCACAGGCAGCAATCCCGAGATTACTACCTTTGCATTCCTCTTTCTCAGCTGTCTACCTAACTCCCTATATTCTCTTTTCATGACCCCTTCCCTCTTCCTACCTATGTCAGCAGTACCTATATGCATCACGACCTTCGGCTCCTCTCCCTCCCCCTTCAGGATTTCTGGGACTCGACCAGAGACATCCCGGACCCCTGCACCAGGGAGGCAAACCACCATCCGAGAGTCCCGTCTGTGTCCGCAATAACGCCTATCTGACCCCCTCACCGTAGAGTCCCCAATTAGCACTACCCTCCTTTCCTTTCCCTTTTGCACTACTGGGCCAGGCTCAGTTCCAGAGACACTGCCACCGCTGCTTCCCCCAGGTGGGCTGTCCACCCCAGTAGTACTCAGACAGGAGTACATATTATTAAGGGGCACATCCACCGGGGTGCTCACCATCAACCGAGCTTTCTCCTTCCTCACTGTTACCCAGTTACCCTCCTCCCGCGGTCCCGGTGTGACCACCTGCCGATAGCTCCTGTCAATGACCTCCTCACTATCCCTAACCCGGCGAAGGTCCTCGAGCTGCAATTCCAGTTCCCTAACATGGTCCCTTAGGAACCGCAGCTCAACACACCCAGCACAGATATGGTCGTCCGGAAGGCTAGGCGCCTCCAGGACCTCCCACATCCTACATTGGGAACAACATACTGGCCTCACACTCATAATTGCCCCTTTAAACACACAGGGAAAAAAAAAGTGAATGAAAATTTTAAACTTACCTTTCCTCCTCCTGTTTTCTCCAAAGCCCTGCTCTCACTGGGTCTTTTTTCTTAGGTTAGAGGAGGAGGGAGGGTGGGATACTCTACAAGTGTAGAGTATCGGGATTCCTCTCTGTTCCAATTTATTGGGGAAAAAAAAATCTCTCTCTCCCAGACCTCCCTGCGCGACCACTTCCGGGTTTAGCTATTTTTAAAGAAAAAACCCGCGAAAAAGTAAGTTAAAAAATAACAGCGCTTACCCGCAGCACTCCTCTCGCGAATCTCTCCCTCTCTGCTGCACTTCCAAGACGCAATGAGGATAACAGAGGATAACAAAGAGAGAAATAAGGAAGGAGAGGATCAAATATGAAGGTAGGCTCGCCAGTAACATTAGGAATGATAGTAAAAGTTTCTTTAAATACATTAAAAACAAACGGGAGGCAAAAGTAGACATTGGGCCGCTCCAAAATGACGCTGGTAATCTAGTGATGGGAGACAAGGAAATAGCTGAGGAACTTAATAAGTACTTTGCGTCAGTCTTCACAGTAGAAGACATGAGTAATATCCCAACAATTCAGGAAAGTCAGGGGGCAGAGTTGAATATGGTTGCCATCACGAAGGAGAAAGTGCTAGAGAAACTCAAAGGTCTGGAAATTGATAAATCTCCGGGCCCAGATGGGCTACATCCTAGAGTTCTAAAGGAGATAGCTGAAGAAATAGTGGAGGCGTTAGTCATGATCTTTCAAAAGTCACTGGAGTCAGGGAAAGTCCCAGAGGATTGGAAAATCGCTGTTGTAACCCCACTGTTCAAGAAGGGAACAAGAAAAAAGATGGAAAATTATAGGCCAATTAGCCTAACCTCAGTTGTTGGCAAAATTCTAGAATCCATCGTTAAGGATGAGATTTCTAAATTCTTGGAAGTGCAGGGTCGGATTAAGACAAGTCAGCTTGGATTTAGTAAGGGGAGGTCGTGCCTGACAAACCTGTTAGAGTTCTTTGAAGAGATAACAAATAGGTGAGACCAAGGAGAGCCAATGGATGTTATCTATCTTGACTTCCAAAAGGCCTTTGACAAGGTGCCTCACGGGAGACTGCTGAGTAAAATAAGGGCCCATGGTATTCGAGGCAAGGTACTAACATGGATTGACGATTGGCTGTCAGACAGAAGGCAGAGAGTTGGGATAAAAGGTTCTTTCTCAGAATGGCAACCGGTGACAAGTGGTGTCCCGCAGGGTTCAGTGTTGGGGCCACAGCTGTTCTCTTTATATATTAACGATCTAGATGACGGGACTGGGAGCATTCTGGCCAGGTTTGCCGATGATACAAAGATAGGTGGAGGGGCAGGTAGTATTGAGGAGGTGGGGAGGCTGCAGAAAGATTTAGACAGTTTAGGAGAGTGGTCCAAGAAGTGGCTGATGAAATTCAACGTGGGCAAGTGCGAGGTCGTACACTTTGGAAAAAAGAATAGAGGCATGGACTATTTTCTAAACGGTGACAAAATTCATCATGCTCAAGTGCAAAGGGACTTCGGAGAACTAGTCCAGGATTCTCTAAAGGTAAACTTGCAGGTTGAGTCCGTAATTAAGAAAGCAAATGTAATGTTGTCATTTATCTCAAGAGGCTTGGAATACAAAAGCAGGGATGTACTTCTGAGGCTTTATAAAGCACTGGTTAGGCCCCATGTGGAGTACTGTGAGCAATCTTGGGCCCCACACCTCAGGAAGGACATACTGGCACTGGAGCGGGTCCAGCGGAGATTCACACGGATGATCCCAGGAATGGTAGGCCTGACATACGATGAACGTCTGAGGATCGTGGGATTATATTCATTGGAGTTGAGGAGGTTGAGGGGAGATCTGATAGAAACTTACAAGATAATGAACGGCTTAGATAGGGACGTAGGGAAGTTGTTTCCATTAACAGGGGAGACGAGGACCCGGGGGCACAGCCTTAGAATAAAAGGGAGTCACTTTAGAACAGAGATGAGGAGAAATTTCTTCAGCCAGAGAGTGGTGGGTCTGTGGAATTCATTACCACAGAGGGCGGTGGAGGCCGAGACCTTGAGCGTCTTCAAGACAGAAATTGATAAATTCTTGATTTCTCGAGGAATTAAGGGCTATGGGGAGGGAGCGGGTAAATGGAGTTGAAATCAACCATGATTGAATGGTGGAGTGGACTCGATGGGCCGAATGGCCTTACTTCCGCTCCTATGCCTTATGGTCTTATGGTCTTATGGAATGTTAGAGACTATTGTTCTAAGATTCTGATCCATTATTTGTACATTGCAGTCTATTGTTCTCAGATGCTGATCCAGTATTAGAACATGACAGTGTATTTTTCTCGGATTCTATTCTGTATTGTAACATGACAGCCTATAGTTCTCAGATTCTGATCAATTATTGGAACATTACAGTCTACTGTTCTCAGGTTCTGATCCAGTATTGTAACATTACAGTGTATTGTTCTTCGAATGCTATCCATTATTGGAACATCCCGGTCCATTGTTTCCAGCTTCTCATCCATTATTGGAACATCCCAGTCTACTGTTCACAGATTCTGATCCATAATGGAACATTGCAGTCTATTGTTCTCAGATTCTAATCCAGTATTGGATCATTACAGCGTATTGTTCTCAGATTCCGATCCAGTATTGGAACATTGCAGTCTATTCTTCTCAGGTTCTGAACCAGTATTGGAACATTACTGTCTATTGTTCTCAGATTCATATCCATTATTGGACCATTGCAGTCTATTGTTCTCAGATTTTGATCCAGTATTGGAACAATACAGTGTATTGTTCTCAGATTCTGATCCATTATTGTAACATCCCTTTCCATTGTTCCCAGACTCTGAACCAGGATTGGAACATTGCAGTCTATTGTTCTCAGAATTTGAGCCAGAATTCGAACATTGAAGTCTATTGTTCTCAGATTCTGATCAATGATTGGAACATTACAGCCCATTGTTCTCAGAGTCCGATCCAGTATTCGAACTTTGCAGTGTATTGTTCTCAGATTCTGATCCAGTACTGGAACATTACAATCTCTTTTTCACAGAAACTGATCCATTATTGGAAATTTGCAGTCTGTTTTTTTCTCAGAGTCTGAACCAGTATTGGAACATTACAACCGCTTGTTCCCAGAGTCCGATCCAGTATTCAAACATTGCAGTCTATTGTCCTCAGATTCTGATCCAGTATTGGAACATTGCAGTCTCTTTTCCTCAGATTCTGATGCAGGATTGAAACTTTGCAGTCTATTGATCTCAGATTCTGATCCATTATTGGAACATTGCAGTCTATTGTTCTCAGAATGTGATCCATTATTGGAACATCCCGGTCTATTGTTCCCAGATACTGATCCAGTACTGGAACATTGCAGTCTCTTGCTCTCAGCTTCTGATCCAGTTTAGGAATATTATATTCTATTGTTCTCAGATTCTGATCCAGTATTGTAACATCCCGGTCATTTGTTCCCAGATTCTAATCCGTATTGGAACATTACAGCCTATAGTTCTCAGACTCTGATCCATTATTGGAACATTGCAGTCTACTGTTCTTAGGTTCTGAACCAGTATTGGAACATTACAGTGTATGGTTCTTAGATTCCAATCCATTATTGGAACATCCCGGTCCATTGTTTCCAACTTCTGATCCATGTTCTGCCGGCGGCATGGTAGCACAGTGGTTAGCACTGCTGCTTCACAGCTCCAGGGACCTGAGTTCGAATCCCGGCTTGGCTCACTGTCTGTATGGAGTTTGCACATTCTCCTCGTGTCTGCGTGGGTTTCCTCCGGGTGCTCCGCTTTCCTCCCCCAGTCCAAAGATGCTCGGGTTAGGTTGATTGGCCATGCTAAAAATTGCCCTTAGTGTCCTGAGATGCGTAGGTTGGAGGGATTAGTGGGTAGATATGGGGGTAGGGCCTGGGTGGGATTGTGGTCGGTGCAGACTCGATGGGCCGAATGGCCTCTTTCTGTACTGTAGGGTTTCTATGATTATTGGAACATTCCAGTCTATTGTTCTCAGATTCTGATCCATTTTTAGAAAATTGCAGTCTATTTGTTTCAGATTCTGATCCAGTATTGGAACATTGCAGTCTGTTGATTTCAAATTCTAATCCTGTATTGGAACATTAAAGTCTATTTGTCTCAGATTCTGATCCAGTATTGGAACATTGCAGTCTATTGTTCGTAGATTCTGATCAATTATTGGAACATTACAACCTATTGTTCTCAGATTCTGATCCCGTATTGGAACTTTACAGAGTATTGTTCTCGGATTATGATCCTTTATTGGAACATTACAGTCCATTGTTCTCAGATTCTGATCCGTTATTGGAACATTGCAGTCTGTTGTTCTCAAATTCTGATCCAGTATTGGAATATTACAGAGTATTGTTCTCAGATTATGATCCATTTTGGAACATTGCAGTCCATTGTTCTCAGATTCTGATCCAGTGTTGGAACATTTCAGTCTATTGCTCTCAGATTCTGATCCATAATTAGAACATTACAGCCTACTGTTCTCAGATTCTGATCCAGTATTGGAATATTACAGAGCATTGTTCTCAGATTCTGATCCAGTGTTGGAACATTTCAGTCTATTGTTCTCAGATTCTGGTCCAGTATTGGAACATTTCAGTCTGTTGTTCTCAGATTCTGGTCCATAATAAGAACATTACAGCCTATTGTTCTCAGATTCTGATCCAGTATTGGAACATTCCGGTCCATTGTTCCCACATTCTGATCCAGTATTGGAACATTGCAGTCTCTTGTTCTCAGATTCTGATCCAGTTTTGAAACATTGCCGTTTATTGATCTGAGATTCCGATTCATGATTGGAATGTTAGAGACTATTGTTCTAAGATTCTGATTCATTATTTGAACATTGCAGTCTATTGTTCTCAGATTCTGATCCAGTAATAGAACATGACAGTGTATTTTTCTCAGATTCTAATCCGTATTGGAACATTACAGCCTATAGTACTCAAGTCCTGATCAATTATTGAAACATTGCAGTCTGCTGTTCTCAGGTTCTGATCCAGTATTCGAACATTACAGTCTATTGTTCTTCGAATCCTATCTATTATTGGAACATCCCAGTGTATTGTTCTCAGATTCTGATCCAGTGTTGAACAGTGCAGTCTATTGTTTTCGGATT
The DNA here is from genome assembly GCF_964213995.1 of Mustelus asterias. Lineage (NCBI taxonomy): Eukaryota > Metazoa > Chordata > Chondrichthyes > Carcharhiniformes > Triakidae > Mustelus > Mustelus asterias. The sequence continues at coordinate 252,516 of NW_027590111.1, forward strand.
CTGTTCAATTATTCTAACATTGCACTCTCCTGTTCTCAGATTATGATCCTTTATTGGAACAGTACAGTCTATTGCTCTCAGATTCTGATCCATTATTGAAACTTTGCAGTCGATTGATCTCAGTTTCTGATCCATTATTGGAACATTACAGTCTATTGTTCAGATTCTGATCAATGATTGGAACATTGCAGTCGATTGTTTTCAGATTCTGTTCAATTATTCTAACATTGCCGTCTATTGTTCTCAGGTTCTCCTCCAGTATTGGAACGTTACGGCCGATTGATCTCAGATTCTGATCCATCATTGTAAAATCCTGGTCAATTGTTCTAAGATTCTGATCCAGTGTTCGAAAATTCCAGTCTATTGTTCAGATTCTGATCAATGATTGGAACATTACATTCTGTTGTTCTCAAATTCTGATCCTTTATTGGAACATTGTAATCTCTTTTTCTCAGGTTCCGATCCAGTATTGGAACAATACAGTCTATTGTTCAGAATCTGATCAATGACTGGAACATTACAGTCTTTGTTGTTCTCAGATTCTGATCCTTTATTGGAACATTACAGTCTACTGTTCTCAGGTTCTGATCCAGGATTGGAACATTACGGTTTATTGTTCATAGATTCTGATCCATTATTGGAAAATTGCAGTCTATTATTCTCAGAGTCCGATCCATTATTCGAACATTGCAGTGTATTGTTCTCAGATTCTGATCTTGCATTGGAACATTACAGTCTAATGATCTCAGATTCTGATCCATCATTGTAATATCCCGGTTCATTGTTCTCAGATTCTGATCCAGTATTGGAACATTTCAGTCTATTGTTTAGATTCTGATCAATGATTGAAAGATTACAGTGTTGTTCTCAAATTCTGATCCTTTATTGGAACATTACAGTCTATTGTTCTCAGATTCTGATCCAGTATTGGAAAATTACAGTCTATTGTTTTCAGATTCTGATCCAGTATTGGACCATTGCAATCTATTGTTCCCAGATTCTGATTCATAATGGACGATTACAGTGTATTGTTCTCAGATTCTGATCCAGTATTGGAACATTGCAGTCTATTTTTCTCAGATTCTGATCCATTATAGGAGCAGCCCGGACCATTGTTCCCACATTCTGGTCCATTATTGGAACATTGCAGTCTACTATTCTCAGATTCTGTTCAATATTCTAACATTGCGGTCTATTGTTCTCAGATTCTGCTCCAGTATTGGAACAAACCGGACCATTGTTCCCACATTCTGATCCAGTATTGGAACACGCAGTTTCTTTTTCTCAGATTCTGCTGCATTAATGGAACATCCGTTTCTATTGTTCCCAGACTCTGATTCGGTATTGGAAATTTAAAGTCTATTGTTCTCAGATTCCAATCCAGTATTGGAACATTACAGTCTATTGTTCTCAGATTCTGATCCATTATTGGAACATTGCAGTCTATTGTTCTCAGATGGTGATCCTTTATTGGAACATTACAGTCGATTGTTCTCAGATTCTGATACAGCATTGCAACATTACAGTATATTGGTCTCAGATTCGGATCCATTATTGGAACATCCCTTTCCATTGTTCCCAAACTCTGAACCAGAATTGGAACATTACAGTCTAATATTCACCGTTTCTGATCCAGTATTGGAACATTGCAGTCTCTTGTTCTCAGAATCTGAACCAGTATGGGAACATTACAATCTATTGTTCTCAGATTCTGCTCAGTGATTGGAACATTACAGTCTATTGTTCTCAGATTCAGATCACTTATTGGAATATTACAGTCTGTTGTTCTGAAATTCTGATCCAGTATTGGAACATCCCAGTCTATTGTTCTCAGATTCTGATCCATTATTGGAACATTGCAGCCTATTGTTCTCAGACTCTGATCCAGTATTGGAACAGCGCAATGTATTGTTCTCGGATTCTGATCCATTATTGGGAAATTGCACACTATTTTCTCACAGTGTGAACCAGGATTGGAACATTGGCCATAGGAGACAGAGGGTAGTGTTCGAAGGGTCCTTTTCCGGCTGGAGGTCTGTGACCAGTGGTGTTCCGCAGGGCTCTGTACTGGGACCTCTGCTATTTGTGATATATATAAATGATTTGGAAGAAGGTGTAACTGGTGTAATCTGCAAGTTTGCGGATGACACGAAGGTGGCTGGACTTGCGGATAGCGAAGAGCATTGTCGGGCAATACAGCAGGATATAGATAGGCTGGAAAATTGGGCGGAGAGGTGGCAGATGGAGTTTAATCCGGATAAATGCGAAGTGATGCATTTTGGAAGAAATAATGTAGGGAGGAGTTATACAATAAATGACAGTCAACAGGAGTATAGAAACACAGAGGGACCTAGGTGTGCAAGTCCACAATTCCTTGAAGGTGGCAACACAGTTGGAGAAGGTGGTGAAGAAGGTATATGGTATGCTTGCCTTTATAGGACGGTGTATAGAATATAAAAGCTGGAGTGTGATGATGCAGCTGTATAGAACGCTGGTTAGGCCACATTTGGAGTACAGCGTCCAGTTCTGGTCGCCGCACTACCAGAACGACGTGGAGGCGTTAGAGAGAGTGCAGAGAAGGTTTACCAGGATGTTGCCTGGTATGGAGGGTCTGAGCTATGAGGAGAGATTGTGTAAACTGGGGTTGTTCTCCCTGGAAAGACGGAGAATGAGGGGAAATCTAATAGAGGTGTAGAAGATTATGAAGGGGATAGATAGGGTGAACGGTGGGAAGCTTTTTCCCAGATCAGAAGTGGCGTTCACGAGGGGTCACGGGCTCAAGGTGAGAGGGGCGAAGTACAACTCAGATATTAGAGAGATGTTTTTTACACAGAGTGTGGTGGGGGCCTGGAATGCGCTGCCAAGTAGGGTGGTGGAGGCAGGCATGCTGACATCATTTAAGACGTACCTGGATAGTCACATGAGCAGCCTGGGAATGGAGGGATACAAACGATTGGTCTAGTTGGACCAAGGAGCGGCACAGGCTTGGAGGGCCGAAGGGCCTGTTTCCTGTGCTGTACTGTTCTTTGTTCTTTGTATTACAGCCGATTGTTCTCAGAGTTCGATCCAGTATTCGAACATTGCAGTCGATTGTTCTCAGATTCTGATCCAGTATTGGATCAGAATAGTCGACTGATTTCAGATTCGGATCCGTCATTGCCACATCCTGGTCCCGTGTTCCCAGATTCAGATGAATTATTGGAACATTACAGTGTGTTGTTCTCAGATTATGATGCTTTATTGAAACATTACAATCTATTATTCTCAGATTCTCATCCAGTATTGAAACTTTGCTGTCTATTGATCTCAGATTCTGATCCATTATTGGAACATTGCAGTTTATTGTTCTCAGATTCTGATCCAGTATTGGAACATGACAATCTATTGCTCTCAGATTCTGATCCAGTGTTGGAATATTACATTCTATTGTTCACAGGTTCGGATCCAGTATTGAGCCCTGTCTATTGTTCCCACTTTCTAATCCATTATTTGAAGATTACAACTTTTGGTTCTCCGATTCTGATCCATTATTGGAACATTGCAGTCTATTGTTTTCAGATTCTGATCCAGTATTGAAACATTGTTGCCTATTTATCTCAGATTCTGATCCATTATTGGAACATCCCGGTCTATTGTTCCCAGATTCTGATCCAATATTGGAACTTTGCAGTGTCTTGTTCTCAGATTCTGATCCAGGATTGGACCATTGCAGTCTATTGTTCTCAGATTCTGATCCAGGATTGGACCATTGCAGTGTATTGTTCTCAGATTCTGATCCATTAATGGAACATCCATTTCTATTGTTCGCAGATTCTGATACATTATTGGAACATTACAGTCTGTTGTTCTCAGATTCTGATCCAGTATTGGAATCCAGTATTCAATCCAGTATTGGAACATTGCAGTCTATTTCTCTCAGATTCTGACCCATTATAGGAACAACCCCGGACCGTTGTTCACACATTGTGATTCAGAATTGAAACTTTGCAGAATTTGAGAACAACAGACTGTAATGTTCCAATAATTGATCTGAATCTGAGAACAAATGAGTGCAATGTTCTAATACAGGCTCAGATTCTGAGAACAGTAAACTGTAATGTTCCAATACTGGATCAGAATCTGAGAGTATTCGATTTCAATGTTCAAATACTGGAACAGAATCGGAGAATATTAGACTGTAATGTTCCAATTCTGGTTCAGAGTCTGGGAACAATGGAAAGGGATGTTCCAATAATCGATCAGAATCTGAGAACAATAGACTACAATTTTCCGTAATGGATCAGAATCTGAGAACAATCGACTGTAATGTTCCAATAAAGGATCATAATCTGAGAACAATAGACTGCAATGTTCCTATACTGGATCAGAATCTGAAAACAATAGACTATAATTTTCCAATACTGGTTCAGAATCTGAGACAAATGGACTGCAATTTTCCAATAATGGAACAGAATCTGAGAATAACAGACCGTAATGTTCCAATAATGGATCACAATCTGGGAACAATAGGCTGTTATGTTCCAATAATGGATCAGAATCTGGAAACAATGGACAGGGATGTTCCAATAATGGATAGGATTCTAAGAACAATACACTGTAATGTTCCAATACTGAATATGAAACTGAGAACAATAGACCGCAATGTTCCAATAATTTATCAGAATCTGAGAACGAGAGGTTTTAATGTTCCAATACAGATTAGAATCTGGGAACACTAGACTATAATGTTCCAATAATGAATCAGAATCTGAGAACATTAGACTGTAATGTTTCAATACTGCCCCCTGGGTTTTGCCCCCTCCCTGGGTTTTGCCCCCTCCCTGGGTTTTGCCCCCTCCCTGGGTTTCCCCCCCCCCTGGGTTTTCCCCCCCCCTGCGTTTCCCCCCCCCCCGCCTGGGTTTCCCCCCCCCCCCCTGGGTTTCCCCCCCCCCTGGGTTTTTCCCCCCCCCCTGGGTTTTGCCCCCCCCTGGGTTTCGCCCCCCCCCTGGGTTTTGCCCCCCCCCTGGGTTTTGCCCCCCCCCTGGGTTTTGCCCCCCCCCCTGGGTTTTGCCCCCCCCCCTGGGTTTTGCCCCCCCCCCTGGGTTTTGCCACCCCCCCTGGGTTTTGCCCCCCCCCCTGGGTTTTGCCCCCCCCTGGGTTTTGCCCCCCCCCTGGGTTTTGCCCCCCCCCTGGGTTTTGCCCCCCCCCCTGGGTTTTGCCCCCCCCCTGGGTTTTGCCCCCCCCCTGGGTTTTGCCCCCCCCCTGGGTTTTGCCCCCCCCCCTGGGTTTCCCCCCTCCCCTGGGTTTTCCCCCCCCCCCGGGTTTTGCCCCCCCCCCGGGTTTCCCCCCCCCCCTGGGTTTCCCCCCCCCCCCTGGGTTTCCCCCCCCCCCCCCTGGGTTTTCCCCCCCCCCTGGCATTGCCCCCCCCCGATTGCCCGCCCCCCGATTGCCCGCCCCCGATTCCCCGCCCCCGATTGCCCGCCCCCGAATTGCCCGCCCCCGAATTGCCCGCCCCCGATTGCCCGCCCCCGGATTGCCCGCCCCCAATTGCCCGCCCCCCGTTTGCCCGCCCCCCGATTGCCCGCCCCCGAATTGGCCCCCCCCAATTGCCCGCCCCCCAATTGCCCGCCCCCCAATTGCCCGCCCCCGATTGCCCGCCCCCGGATTGCCCGCCCCCCGATTGCCCGCCCCCGATTGCCCGCCCCCCGATTGCCCGCCCCCGAATTGCCCGCCCCCGAATTGGCCCCCCCCAATTGCCCGCCCCCCAATTGCCCGCCCCCCAATTGCCCGCCCCCCAATTGCCCGCCCCCGAATTGGCCCCCACCAATTGCCCGCCCCCCAATTGCCCGCCCCCGGATTGCCCGCCCCCGGATTGCCCGCCCCCGGATTGCCCCCACCGATTGCCCGCCCCCGATTGCCCGCCCCCGATTGCCCGCCCCCCGATTGCCCGGCCCCCGAATTGCCCGCCCCCCCGATTGCCCGCCCCCCGATTGCCCGCCCCCGATTGCCCGCCCCCCGATTGCCCGCCCCGATTGCCCGCCCCCGATTGCCCGCCCCGATTGCCCGCCCCCGATTGCCCGCCCCCGATTGCCCGCCCCCGATTGCCCGCCCCCGATTGCCCGCCCCCGATTGCCCGCCCCCGATTGCCCGCCCCCGATTGCCCGCCCCCCGATTGCCCGCCCCCGAATTGCCCGCCCCCGATTGCCCGCCCCCGAATTGCCCGCCCCCGAATTGCCCGCCCCCGATTGCCCGCCCCCGGATTGCCCGCCCCCCGATTGCCCGCCCCCGATTGCCCGCCCCCGAATTGCCCGCCCCCCAATTGCCCGCCCCCGATTGCCCGCCCCCGGATTGCCCGCCCCCCGATTGCCCGCCCCCGATTGCCCGCCCCCCGATTGCCCGCCCCCCAATTGCCCGCCCCCGAATTGCCCGCCCCCGAATTGGCCCCCCCCAATTGCCCGCCCCCCAATTGCCCGCCCCCCAATTGCCCGCCCCCCAATTGCCCGCCCCCGAATTGCCCCCCCCCAATTGCCCGCCCCCCAATTGCCCGCCCCCCAATTGCCCGCCCCCGGATTGCCCGCCCCCGGATTGCCCCCCCCGATTGCCCGCCCCCCGATTGCCCGGCCCCCGATTGCCCGCCCCGATTGCCCGCCCCGATTGCCCGCCCCCCGATTGCCCGCCCCCGATTGCCCGCCCCGATTGCCCGCCCCGATTGCCCGCCCCCGATTGCCCGCCCCCGATTGCCCGCCCCCGATTGCCCGCCCCCGATTGCCCGCCCCCGATTGCCCGCCCCCGATTGCCCGCCCCCGATTGCCCGCCCCCGATTGCCCGCCCCCGATTGCCCGCCCCCGATTGCCCGCCCCCCGATTGCCCGCCCCCCGATTGCCCGCCCCCGATTGCCCACCCCCGATTGCCCGCCCCCGATTGCCCGCCCCCGAATTGCCCGCCCCCGAATTGCCCGCCCCCGAATTGCCCGCCCCCGAATTGCCCCGCCCCCGAATTGCCCGCCCCCGAATTGCCCCGCCCCCGAATCCCACTCTAATCACCCCCCCACTCACTCTCTCTCAGGAACTCACCGCCAAAGCCCTCTGAGCCACTCCCAATCCTTCTCAACCCGCTGCCCTCAATCTCCACTAATTCCCCCCCAAAACTCCCCTTTCCCCCACCTGATTCCCTGTCCCTCTGCCCGATCTGCTTCAATCCGACTCTGTAAGCACCCCCTCCCCCCGCTCAATCTCTCTGGCACCCACTGCCAATCTGACTCTCAGCCCCCTGAATCCTCCAAGTTCCTGCCCCAAATCCTCAGCCCCCCCCCAAAGGCTCCCTTTGCCCCCCCTGCCAAAATCAAGCCACCCAATCCTTCCTCAGTCCTCCCCACCCCTGAATCCCTCTGAGTCACCCCCCCACTCCGAATCGCTCGACACCCCCCCCAATTCTAACCCTGATGCAAGGCCCCACCCTAAATCCCTCTCTGAATTTCCCCCCTCCCAAATCCCTATAAATCCACCCCGCCCTCAATCCCTTTCCCTCCACCCCGACTCGCCCCCCCGCCATCTCCCTCTGACTCCCTACCCCATCCAGACCCTCCCCAGATTCTCAGCCCCTGAGATTCCTCTGGAATCCCCCCTGAATGTCTCCCGAGATCGCACCCACCCTCGCCACATTCCTCTGCCCCCGAATCCTGCTCCCTCTCCAATCCCACCCCTTCAATCTGTCTGAGCACCAAACCATGTCTTTTAATCCCCGTAAACCCCCCAATCCCTCCTGTATCCCTCAGAACCCCAGAAATTCCCCTCTAAGCCCCCTCTTCCCAAATCCCCCTCAATTCCCCCCGATTCCCTCCCTCTCAGCCCCGCTAAATCCCAAAGTCCCCATGAGACCCTTAAATCCCCCTGAATCCCTCTAATTCCCGACCACAATCCCTGAGTCTACCCCTACATCCCTCTCCACTCTCCCCCTTTAATCCCCCTCAATCCCCCCCTCACTCCAGCCAAATCTGTCGTCCCTCCTCACAATCCCTCTAAATCTCCCGATCCTTCCCTCTGAGCCCCGTATCCCTCTAAGTTCCCCTCTTTCCCCCCCCGCCCCTCTCAACCTGGCAAATTCCCACTCCCTCCCTGTGAACAGCCTCTGGACTGACAGATCCCCCCCCTTTCTAATTAGTACCCCCCCTCCGCGTGTCCATCCCCGTCCACCACCCCCCTGTAAACAGCTCCTGGTGGAGTTGGATGTGGAAACTCTGCCCATTTTAAACATTAACGTTCAAATGACTAATTCCCTTGACACTGAGCAGCCTGTGTTATAACATCCCCCACCCCCATCCTGTACAACAGACCCCCTGTCTGATTCCCCCTCCCCCCTCCTCCATTGCCCCCTTTCTCTGATAACCCCTGACTCTGGTCAGCCCTTTCAGCAGTGCTGAATCCCTCTGAATTGCCCCCGATTCCCTCCCTCTGCGTTCCTGGGCCCTTGCTGCTTGTGAACAGCAAACCCGTGATCTGGCCCGTCCCCCACGAGAGAGCAGAGAGAGAGAGAGATATAAGAGACAGAGAAGTAGAGATATGGAGATAGAGAGAATGCTGCTGTAATTCAGACAGAATGATTCACAGAGAGGGGGAAGCAGAGATCAGAGAGATGGAGATGGGGAGGATGCGACTGTAATTCAGACTGATTCACAGAGAAGGAAGCAGAGATCAGAGAGAGGGGGAAGCAGATAGAGAGAGGGAAGCGATAGAGAGAGAGATAAGAGACAAATAAAAGCAGAGTTAATGTTAAAATTTTATTTGTTAATCACAAGTAGGCTTACATTAACACTGCAATGAAGTTATTGTGAAAAGATATAGAGATGGGGAGTGAGAGAGAATGCTGCTGTACTTCAGACAGAATGAGTCACAGAGAGGGAGCAGAGATAGACAGAGGGGGGAGCAGAGATAGAGAGAGAGAGACGGAGAGGAGGCTGCTGTGATTGAGATAAAATGATCCACAGAGAGAGGGAGAGGCTTAGATACAAAGTGAGATGTCGAGATAAATAGAAAGTGGGGCTTTGGCAAGACAGAGTGACAAAGTTTCAGAGAGAGAGTGAAAGATAGAGAGAAGGAGAGAAAAAGGGAAAGATGCTGCCATTGTGAGAGGCTGAGGTATAAAGGATGGGGAGAGACCGGGATTGGAAAGATGTGGAGAAACAGTTCTGAGGATGGGGGAGTTGCACAGACAGAGCTTCAGGGAGAGGGATTGAAATCTGTGGGATTACATTGGAGCAGGGATCACTGGGAATGCCCCCTCCCCCTGACACACAGACCACTAACCCTCCGTGTAAAAGCCCCACCAGTCTATCTGTGAATAAAAATGAACGACAAAGACACGGGGACTTTTATTAATATTTTTCTCTCTGGTTATAGCTCTTGTCCGAGGATTCCTCACGGCAAAACTATTCGCTCTCTGCATCGCCAAAGTTTCCAAAGGAATTCTCCTTGGAAGAGAGAAAGAGAAAATAAAGTGAAATTTGATTAAACACAAAACAAAAGCTGATTATAAACAATAAAAGGCACAGCAAGATCCCAGGACTTGCTGAAATTCACAATCTCACTGGGGGGAGGTGGGGGAAACATTCATTTTCACCTCCTCATTATTAAACCCTGACAAAATGGGAACAAGTTTCAAATGCAATGAACTTCCAACTGCCTCCTGACTGTCCCGATATTGAATTTATTAAACACCTCAAAGCATTCTGGGGGCTTTACTCCAGAGACAGGCCAGTGAATAAACACAGGAGGCCCCAATGAAGTTCCCACTTCTGTCAGTCACCTCTCTCCGCCCCCCCCCCTCTGTTTCTCCCTCTCCGTCTCCTACACACTTCCCCCAGATCTATATCTGTCCAATACCCCGTCTCTGGATAACCTGTCCTGATCTCTGCTCTGTTTCTCTCTCTCGAGGTGAATCTGGATTGAAATGCTCTCTCTAAGTTTCTGTCTGACCGTTTAAAATAAAACTCACAATCAAAAGGGAAATGAGAGGGGGGCGGGGGGGCAGGAAAATCCACAATCCCACCCTGAAGCGGCTGCTTCACATTTTATTGAACCATTGAATTCAGCCACTTAAACCCTGTTGGGGAATTAAGCGAATGCAAAAGTGCTGCTGAGATTTAGGCCGTGAAGTGCGGCCTAGTCACAAAGGCTGCATTATTCCTCAGGTGGAAAGAACAAACCCCCCTCTCTCCCACCCCCCAGTTAAACAGAACAATCTTCTCCATCCACACCCACAAATCCCAGCGCCCTGTCTAAAAACACAAGCAGGACTCTGGGATTGAGAACAAGCCTTTCCCCCAGGCTCAGGAATTTGAATTTCAGCTCCCTCTCCCTCCCGAGTGCTTCACAGTGAGAGGGAGAGAGACTGGGAATGCTGCAATCAGGATCCCACAGGGAGTCCCACACTGCAGGAGGACACCTCCCCCGCCCCCCCCAGAGCCTCTGTCTCTATCCCCCTACCCCCCTCCACTGAGCGCCCAACACTCCCCACCCCTTCTCTGTTCACCCTGTTTCTCTCTCTCTACCCCACCCTCCTTCCCCTCCATCTTTTTATGTTTAAAGCATGGGGCTCTGTCATAGTGTGAGGAATATGGGGCAGGGGGACGGAGCATGAGTGCACAGCAAGATCCCACACACACACAGCTTGAACACGGCCAGATACAAAGTGATTTTGAAGTGAGGATTGGGGTAAAGTGAGTGGGAAATGAGGGAACCACACGTCTCCCTCTCTTTCCCCTCCATCTCTCCCCCACCGCAAATGAAAATAATAAGTCACTCCAGCATTGGTGCTGTTTGTACATTCGATATGAACAGGGAACCTTCCACTTCGAGCAGAGTCACACCCTTCTCCCATTCCCTCTGTCTCTCGCTGTTTCTCTCTTTCTCTGCCTCTATCTCTGAACCTGTCCAGCCCCCTCTGTGTCTCTTTTGCTTTCCCCCCAGATCTATATATATATCCAATACCCCATCTTTGCCCCGGTCTCTCTTACTCTGGATAATCTGTCCTGATCTCTGCTCTGTTTCTCCGTCTGGGGATGAATGGGGATTAAAATGCTCTCTCTGATAAGTTTCTGTCTGACCGTTTCAAATAATGACGTGTTGTGAGCCACGTTTGCTATTTCTCAGTGATTTCCATGGGGAAATGGGGAGGGAAGCTCCTGCAAAGCCACATCTCTCTCTCACTGCAATGTGGCAGCAGCCACATTCCAATATCTTTATATTGGGAAAAAATCTATTCAAACACAACAGCCCAGATTCAGCCTCAGTCACACAGCCGCTGGTTACAAATCCCACCTTCTGGGAGGGTGTGAGTGAGGGTCTTTTCCCCAGAGACTGGGGAGCTGGGCTGTGAGTGCAGAGCAGAGGACCCACCCCTAACCCACCCCCCCCCTCCAGTGTGTCTCCTCTCCCTGCCCCTCTGCCTTTGATCTCCCTCTGTTACCCTCCCTTTCTCTCTCTCTCCTTCCCTGATAACTCACAATCAAAGGAGAAAGATGGGAGAGAGAGAGAGATAGCAGGAAAACCCACAATCACATCCCCAATCCGATGGAATAAAGCGGCTGCTGCAGGTTTTATTCGGCTGCTTTTCTCTCTCTCTCTGTCTGTCTCTCCTTCCCCCACTCCCTGTCTTTCTCTGTCTCTGTCTGTCTTTCCCTCCCTCCCTGTCTCTCTCTTTCTCTCTCTCTGTCTTTCCCTCCCTGAAATTAAATCCAAAAAATTCACATTGGTGTTTTCCATCACATTTTATTGAAAGATGAAATATAGACAGGAATGTCTGGGGAGAGAGAGAGGGGAGGGGTGCTGGGATTGGTAAGAACGCTGGAGAGACAGAGACAGGGAAATTATGAACGCCCCCCCATCCAAATAGAAATTCCTGGGAAAAGAGGGAGGAGAATCTGGAGTCACACAGCACAGAAACAGGCCCTTCGGCCCACCAGGTCTATGCTGGCCATCAAATTCCAATCTATACTCCCCCCATTCCCCAGCACTCGCTGCACAGCCTACGATGCCTCGGCGATTGAAGTGCTTTAATTTACCCGACCCCGTTTACACTTCTTCCTTTGAACCCACTTTGCGGTCCGTGAGCGAGATTTTGTTTAATAAAGTGTGGTCACTGTTGCAGTGCGAGCAAAGGCCACAGGCCCAGTGTGTGCACAGCAAGATCCCACAACAACAGCAGCAGCAGCAACAATGTGAACCTGAATCAAATGGGACACAGTCCTCCCCAACACACCCCCAACACTCTCGCCTGCTGTGAGCCCCCTTCCCCACTCACTACCCTGTGTGTCTCATCCCAAATTCCCAGAAAGGGTTGAACTCCCTCTTAAAACGAAGCCAAACCCTTTTTAAAACACAATCTCTGTGGTGCTCTGGAAGATCCCAGAAGGTGCAGTTCGCTGTGTTGAGTGTGTTTTAATTTGGGAAGTGTTTATACAGAGGGAGAGTGAGGCAGAGAGGGGCTGAGGCTGTGAAATCCACCCCCCCCCCTTCGCCCCGGGACCCTCAGAATTGAATCATAACGTGTAGGGCCACACGGGGGCACAGTGGTTGGCGCTGCTGCCTCACAGCTCCAGGGACCCGGGTTCAATTCCCAGCTCGGGTCACTGTGATCCTGTGTCTCTTCCCCCACCCCCTCACTGCACCCCCACAAACCTCACCTCTTGCTGTCTTTTCCTGTTTTCCTCCTCACTCTCCCCCTCTCTCTCTCCCACTCCCTCCATCTTTCTCTCTCACTCCCTGTCTGCCTTTCTCTCTCTCTCCGTCCATCTTTCTCTCTCTCTCTCCCTCCATCTTTCTCTGTCTTTCTCTCTCTCTCCCTCACACTGTTTCTCTCTCTCTTTCTCCCTGCCTGTCTCTCTCTCTCTCTCTCTCTGTCTTTCCCCCTCTTTCTCTTTCTGTCTCTCTCTTTCTCTCAGAGACTGGGAATGCTGCAATCAGGATCCCACAGGGAGTCCCACACTGCAGGAGGACACCACCCACCCCCAGAGCCTCTGTCTCTATCCCCCTACCCCCCTCCACTCAGCCCCCGACACTCCCCACCCCTTCTCTGTTCCTCTCTCTACCCCACCCTCCTTCCCCTCCATCTTTTTATGTTTAAAATGTGGGGCACTGTCACGGTGCGGGGAATATGGGGAGGGGAGGAGGGGAGACAGAGAGCATGAGGGCACAGCAAGATCCCACACACAGTCTGAGCAGGGCCAGATACAAAGTGATTTTTAAATGAGGATTGGGGTAAAGTGAGTGGGAAATGAGGGAACCACACGTCTCCCTCTCTCTCCCTCCACACGAGAGACCCCCAGATCCTGTGTCTCTTCCCCCACCCCCTCACTGCACTCCCCCACAACCCTGACCTCTTGCTGCCCTTTCCTGCTTTCCCTCACTCTCCCGTCTCTGTCTCTCTCTCTCCCTTTCTCTCTCTCTCTCTTTCTCTCCCTCTCTGTCTTTCTCTCTCCCTTTCTTTCTCTCTGTCTCTCTCTAATATGGTTATGAAGTTGCATATAGGGTAAAACATCTGGTGTTTGACAAATGTAAATATTGAAAAGAAATGCTGAGAAAACCAAAACGAACCATCCAGCGTTGTGTCTTTAGAAAGCCTGTGTCTTTGTGCTGGGGATTTTAAACTGCAGAAAGCAGGGCTGCAGAAGACAACTTTACAACATTTGTGTCCAAAGCAGCAGCCATGTGAACCTGAATCAGATGGGACACAGTCCTCCCCCCACCCCCCACTCTCTCGCCTGCTGTGAGCCCCCTTCCCCACTCACTACCTTGTGTGTGTGTGTGTGTGTGTGTGTCTGCATCATCCCAAATCTCCAGAAAGGCCGGAACTCCCTCTTAAAAGTAACCCTTTTTAAAACTAAAATCACTGTGGTGCACAGCAAGATCCCACAAAGTGCAGTCAGCTGTGTTGAGCGTTTTTTAAATTTGGGAATTGTTTATACAGAGTGAGGGAGCCAGAGAGGGGCTGAGACAGTGAAATCCCTCTCTCAGGACCCTCAGAATTAAACTGGAGACCCTGTCCCTCACTGAAACCCCCCCTCCCTCTAACAGCCTGTGTCTCTCCCCCTGCATCTAACCCACAACTCCAGCTGTTTCCATCCCTCCCTCTTCCTCTCTCTCCCTGCCTCTCTGTCTCCACCTGTTTCTGCTCGAGAAGAGACAGGGAGAGAGAGAACAGGGAGAGAGAGAGACGGGGAGAGACAGAGATAAAGCGAGAGAGACAGATATTTGATAATTAATTGTGTATGGTCGCATTATTGAGTGGTTTAATTTGGTGATTTTTTTATACAGAGAGGCAGAGAGAGAGGTGAAGACAGTGACATTCTCTCCCTGGCACCCTCGCAAGTTCAAAGACACAAAAGCTGCAGACACTCTCACACACAAACTGGGTTTGGTAAGTTTCCCAATCTCTGCAGCTTCCCATGTGGCCCAGGGTTTGAATTGAAATTTAAAAGCAGCTTGGAGAGACTGCAGGATTTTTGAGTTGAGTTTCTCCCCCCCCTCACCCTGTAAATATAAAATAGAAATTCCTGGATTACAATATTCCCTTGGACAGAGCAGAGGGAATGTGTGAGTGGTGTGTGTGTGTGTCTGAGACCTAGGCTGGATTTGGGAATATCTGCCTGCTGAAGAGGGTCAGTGAAACCATCCTGGCTGAATATCTCATCGCTAAAGGGTCACAGAGAGAGATATCTGATCAATAAATGTGTTACTGAACCCACTCTGGATGCTCCCTCTATCTCTGTCTTTCTCACTAACTTCATTGCAGTGTTAATGTAAGCCTTGTGACACTAATAAATAAACTTTAAATCTTTCAACTTTAAAAACTCTCTCTTTCTGTCTCTCTCAGTAACTGCAGCGTTAATGTGAGCCTTACTTGTGACAGGAATAAACAAACTTTAAACATCCTCTCTTTCTCTTTATCTCTCTGTCTCTTTCTGTCTCTTTATCTATGTCTCTGTCTCTGTGTGTCTCTGCCTCTCTCTGTCTCTCTCAGTAACTTCATTGCAGTGTTAATGTAAGCCTTACTTGTGACACTAATATATAAACTTTAAAACTTTCAACTTTAAAAACTCTGTCTGTGTGTCTCTGTCTCAATTCAGACACTAGTTCAGTGCCAGGTTGAGAGGGGGTCAGTATTGAGCAGAATGGGAGGCAGTTTGATACAAAGTTTGCAGAAACTGCAGCGAGTGTTTGTAAACATGTTGGGTTTGTGGAAAGGTCAGTGTGTAACAAGCTGAGGGAAGGTGTTTCCACTTCACATGTGGCTACTTTTTGGCAATGGGAGTTACCTTTGCATCTACAGGGAGCTCTGAAGCCTCATGGCTTTCTGCCTGCCTCTGTTTGAACAGTTTAATATGTTTCAGCACTGAGACCTCTGGCCCTTGTTGGGAATATCAGTCTCCCAGAATACCAGTATACCTGACTGCCCACCTCCCCCCCGCCCGCCAACCCCAGCCCCCAACCCTGTGTGTGTGTTGTCCCAAGTCTGGAGACTTCCCCACAGTCCCCTGAAAGGTTTAAACTGCCTCTGAGAAAACACCCTTTTTAAAACAAAATCCCCAGCAAGATCCCACAAGGTGCAGTCAGCTGTGTTGAGTGTTTTGTAATTTGGGAAAAGTTTATACAGAGAGAGAGAGTGAGGCAGAGAGGGGCTGAGACAGTGAAATCAAACCCCCCGGGACACCCAGAATGAAAATCACACAGCACAAAATCCCAGGATTGCCCCTTTCCAGGTTTTACTGAGAGATTGTCCAACTAAATATTAATTCCTGGGAAAAAGAGGGAGAGAGAGAGAATAAAGAGAGGCAGATAGCGGAAGGAAATGGAGAGAAAAGCAGAGAGAAATAGACAGAATGGGGGAAAAGCTGTGGAGAGGATGAAATGAAAATCTGAACATCTGTAAACTGAATTGTAAAGGCCTCTGTGAATTTTATTCAACAATTAGGTTCATTGCTCTGTCTCCGACCCCTGTTATTTTAGATTTAAAACAAACTTATAGACAGTTTCATACATAATTTACTCTGCCACCCACCAAAGGGTTAACGTGTTTGTGACTAATTGCAAAGCCGGGATATTTTAACCCCAGGGTTTCAAACTCCAGCCCCCCCACACATCCCACAATCGAACCAGAACTGGTTCATCCGAGGAAGCGAGATTAAATTTAAACCTGGATCAGGGTAATAAAGAGACGACAACTCACTTGCAGCCTATAGAACAGGCCTCAGTCCATCCATCCTCCTCTGGAGAAAAGCCCCTTGTCCAAGGATCCCGAGT
Source organism: Mustelus asterias (assembly GCF_964213995.1). Classification (NCBI taxonomy): domain Eukaryota; kingdom Metazoa; phylum Chordata; class Chondrichthyes; order Carcharhiniformes; family Triakidae; genus Mustelus; species Mustelus asterias. The sequence continues at coordinate 268,790 of NW_027590111.1, forward strand.
CATGTTGCAGTCTTCAAAATTCAAATTCCTGGGGAGAAGAGAAAATAATTAATTAAAGTACAAGAAAATGTTTAAATTAAATAGCACAAGAGCCCAGGATTCCCCCTTCTAAGATTTCACTGAGAGATTGTCTAACTAAATATGAATTCCTTGGGAAGAGATAGAATATAATTAATTTAAATACAAGAAAATGTTTAAATTGAATCCACAAGAGCCCAGGATTCCCCTTTCTCAGTTACACAATCTCTCAGTAAAATCTAAACATTAATTCTTGGGTAAAAGAGAGAGAAATATATTAAAATACCAGAAAATGTTTAAATTAAATCGCACAAGAGCCCAGGATTCCCCTTTCTCAGATTTTACTGAGAGATTGTCCAACAAAATATTATTTCCTGGGAAAAAGAGGGAGAGAGAGGGAATAAAAAAGAGAGACAGATAGAGGAAGGAAAGGAATGGAGAGAGAGAAAGCAGAGAGGAAATAGACAGAATGAGGGAAAAGCTGCAGAGAGGACGAAATGAAATTCTGAACTTCTGAAAACTGAATTGTAAAGGCCTCTGTGAATTTTATTCAACAATTAGGAGCAGCGGTCTGTCACCCATCCCTGTTACCTTGGATTTAAAACAAATTGAGACAGTTTCATATCACAGACATTTAATTTACTCTTTGCCACCCACCTAAGGGTTAATGTGTTTGTAACTAATTGCAAAGCCGGGATATTTTAACCCCAGGGTTTCAAACTCCAGCCCCCCCACACCCCACAATCGAACCAGAACTGGTTCATCCGAGGAAGCGAGATTAAAATTAAACCTGGATCAGGGTAATAAAGAGACGACAACTCACATGCGGCCTATAGAACAGGCCTCAGTCCATCCATCCTCCTCTGGAGAAAAGCCCCTTGTCCAAGGATTCCGAGTCATGTTGCAGTCTTCAAAATTCAAATCCCTGGGGAACAGAGAAAATAATTAATTAAAATACAAGAATTCTTTAAATTAAATAGCACAAGAGGCCAGGATTCCCCCTTCTCAGTTACACAATCTCTCAGTAAAATCTAAATATTAATTCTTGGGGAAAGAGAGAGAAAATAATTAAAATACAAGAAAATATTTAAATTAAATAGCACAGCAAAAACCCAGGATCTCCTCTCAGTTACACAATCTCTCAGTAACACCCAAACACAACAAGTCAGTTGTAAAGCAGAGACTAAAGAGTTAGGGTGGCACGGTAGCACAGTGGTTAGCACTGCTGCTTCACAGCTCCAGGGACCTGGGTTCGATTCCCGGCTTGGGTCACTGTCTGTGTGGAGTTTGCACATTCTCCTCGTGTCTGCATGGGTTTCCTCCGGGTGCTCCGGTTTCCTCCCACAGTCCAAAGATGTGCGGGTTAGGTTGATTGGCCATGCTAAACATTGCCCTTAGTGTCCTGAGATGCCTAGGTTAGAGGGACTAGTGGGTAAATATGTAGGGATATGGGGGTAGGGCCTGGGTGAGATTGTGGTCGGTGCAGACTCGATGGGCCGAATGGCCTCTTTCTGTACTGTAGGGTTTCTATGATTCTATGAGACAGTTCCCTCCCTGTGTGTTTCTCTCTCTCTCTCTATTCCACTCTCATTCAGATCTCGCTCCCTCTGATATGAAACATTAAATCTGGATCAGGTTAATAAACAGACACAACTCACTCAGGGTGAAGCCTGAGCAACAGGCCTCAGTCAGCCCTCCCTCTGGAAGAAGCTCCTCTCCTTCATCCTGGTCACAAACATTCCCGTCCTTTGGATCCTCGACACATCCCCAGTTTTCAAAATTCCTCAGGAGAAAAAGAGATAAAAATTGGTTAAAAAGAGAGAGAAAAAGAGACACGGCCATTTTAACAATAAGACACACAACATATCACAGCGAGGAGTCCAGCATTTCCATTCAAGTCCATTCAGCATCATGTCCACACAAGCAAAGCACAGGTCAAAAAGCAGATTGACACACACACTGACACACACACACACTGAATCAGAGTGGGAATGTTTTCAGTGCAGGGGGATTATTGGTGTGGGGACTGAAGGCTCTCAGATTCACATTTATCCTGAGTGTGCTGGATGCAAACCCCACCCTGAGTCTCTGACATGTCTGCAATGTCTGTCTCTCTATTGAGATGCTAATTCACCCCCCCTCCCCCTCTCACCCCAGAGGAGTTTGTGGCAATGTCAGACTGACTCTTGATATGTTAATACAGGCCGGCAATGGATTCTGCAAGTTCCTGTCTTTAGTTTCTTTAGTTTAATTTCAAACTTTATTTCTTTTCCCCTGTAGGTCGTGTTCGTCCATTTCAAAAACCCCCTGACCCCCCCACAGCAGCCCGGAAAATCCTTGCAGCCGCTCCCCACAACCCAGCGAGTGGAGGGGGAATGGGGATGTGTGAGTGAGTGGATTGGGGGGATTGTGTCAGTGTGTGTCTGTCTATCCCCCCCTCTCTGCTCACACTTCCTGCCCAGCCTGCTGAAGACAGGGAAAGAATGGGAGTTGAACAAAGCCTCCTCTCTGCCTCCATTTTCAAAGGATTTGCCCCTTTCTCACACCAGTTTTGTCCATTGAGCTGTCCCTATCAATTGGAAAAAAGTTTTATTTATCTCGCTGTGAGATATGAAGTCACTAATTACGAAATACAGGCAAAAACATCCCATTATGAGACAGGGAGCTTCAATGGGATTTTAAACTGAAATCCTCGGATGTCAATTCCTTAGGTTAAAAGTTTCTAATTCATTAATATGGATTAAATTAAAAGCGGCCAGTATATTCTCACCAGCTGCTTTCTGTTAACTCTCCCCCTTATCACCGGTGGTTCGCACTGCTGCCTCACAGCGCCAGGGACCCGGGTTCGATTCCCGGCTTGGGTCACTGTCTGTGCGGAGTCTGCACGTTCTCCCCGTGTCTGCGTGGGTTTCCTCCGGGTGCTCCGGTTTCCTCCCACAGTCTGAAAGATGTGCTGGTTAGGGTGCATTGGCCGTGCTAAATTCTCCCTCAGTGTAACCCGAACAGGCGCCAGAGTGTGGCGACTGGGGGATTCTCACAGTAACTTCATTGCAGTGTTAATGTAACCCTACTTGTCACACTAGTAGATAAACTGAAACTTAACACTCATGCCCTCTCCCGCCGGCACTCACTCACTCTTATACACTTACTCACTTTGTACACTCACTCCCTATTACACACTTACACACACACACTCAAACACACACACATCTCACACACACATTCACTCTCATAAACACATTCACTCTCTCGGAAACACTCGCCTTAACACACTCTCATCAACACACACATAAATACTCCCTCACACGCTCTCACATTCACTCACTCCGCCCTCCCCGCTCATTACACACTCACTCATCTCTCCCTTGCACACACACTCAGTCTATCTTTCATACACACACTCACACTAGGTATTCATACACACACTGTCACACTCTCTCTCACACACACTCTCTCTCACACACACTCTCTCTCACACACTCTCTCTCTCACACACTCTCTCTCTCACACACACACTCTCACACTATCACACACTCTCTCACACACTCTCTCACACACACTCTCTCTCTCACACACTCTCTCTCACACACTCTCTCTCTCACACACCCTCTCTCTCTCACACACTCTCTGTCACACACACTCTCTCTCTCACACACTCTCTCTCTCACACACAAACTCTCTCACACACACTCT